>NC_044397.1:14226576-14231576 GCF_006542625.1 Nomascus leucogenys
ACACGCACCTCATCGACCTGGTAACCAATGAGATTATCACCCAAGGACCTCCAGTGGACTGGAATGACATTGCTGGTCTCGACCTGGTGAAGGCTGTCATTAAAGAGGAGGTTTTATGGCCAGTGTTGAGGTCAGATGCATTCAGTGGACTGACGGCCTTACCTCGGAGCATCCTTTTATTTGGGCCTCGGGGGACAGGCAAAACATTATTGGGCAGATGCATCGCTAGTCAGCTGGGGGCCACATTTTTCAAAATTGCCGGTTCTGGACTAGTCGCCAAGTGGTTAGGAGAAGCAGAGAAAATTATCCATGCCTCTTTTCTTGTGGCCAGGTGTCGCCAGCCCTCGGTGATTTTTGTTAGTGACATTGACATGCTTCTCTCCTCTCAAGTGAATGAGGAACACAGTCCAGTTAGTCGGATGAGAACCGAATTTCTGATGCAACTGGACACTGTACTAACTTCGGCTGAGGACCAAATCGTAGTAATTTGTGCCACCAGTAAACCAGAAGAAATAGATGAATCCCTTCGGAGGTACTTCATGAAACGACTTTTAATCCCACTTCCTGACAGCACAGCGAGGCACCAGATAATAGTACAACTGCTCTCACAGCACAATTACTGTCTCAATGACAAGGAGTTTGCACTGCTCGTCCAGCGCACAGAAGGCTTTTCTGGACTAGACGTGGCTCATTTGTGTCAGGAAGCAGTGGTGGGCCCCCTCCATGCCATGCCAGCCACAGACCTTTCAGCCATTATGCCCAGCCAGTTGAGGCCCGTTACATATCAAGACTTTGAAAATGCTTTCTGCAAGATTCAGCCTAGCATATCTCAAAAGGAGCTTGATATGTATGTTGAATGGAACAAAATGTTTGGTTGCAGTCAGTGATAACTTCTTTAGAAAAAAAAATGTAATGAATGTTGGCACACACACATAAAACCTGCTACATAGGGAATAGAGCCCCTTTCCAGTAGTGTTTAAATTGCAAAGGGTACTGGGGAAGATGACGATTAAGTTGCATCTTTAGAGTCAGGGTAGATTTGGAGGAAAAGTGCATCAAATGAGAGCTTCTGATTTGAAAGCCCCAGATGACAGAAAGCATATGTGGATGCTCAGTTCTGTTCAAGCTAGACAACACTCACCAAGGAGCAAGGTGCAAGTGTGTTGATTTCAGAAGGACATGAACCTCGTGTGTTGATTCCATTCTGCTGTTCTCGAGATTTAGTTGCTGTCAAGTGCCTGGAGTGGTGCTTTATTTTTTGTTTGCCTCACAATTACATTGGTGGCATGTGCTAATATAAAGAGCTTTAACTTCAAACATTATTGGACTAAAGAGATGAACAGTTGTGTTATGACAGAAAACCAGATTTTTGCCATTTTAAGAGCAACAGTATTCCTCAATCCTGTCTGTTCTGCAGTATTAAGCTAAGAACAGGTAAAACAGGGTAACGGTAATCTGGACCTTAATTTCTGCAGTTCATTTCTTTTAATGTTCTTGTCTGCAAAAACTCAGGAAAGTGATTGTGATTTGTACAGTACCTCAAAGGAATGTGTTGAAAGCACTATGTACTGCTGAGAGTAATAGGATAGGCTTCAATGTTACTTTATATTAAAATGTATGTTTACCTCAACAATTGGAAAATAGCAAGGAAAATTACTTTGAATGTATCCAGAAAAATACTGAAGTGTGATACAACTGAATATTTACAGTTTAAAGTAGAAATGGAAGGATTTTTTTAAGTTCTTTTACTAATTATGGGGAATTAACCAGAGCAGAATAATTCTTTATGTCAATAACTGCAAGAGTTCTTAGTACATTGCTCCTTGATAATTAAGTGAAAATGTTCTTAAAAGGTACACTGGTTAATTGAAAGCTACTTATTCAGTTTGTGTTAGTGTCTAGACCTGTCAGCCACAAGACCTGTTTAGGACCCTGAAAGTCACAGTACCTAAAAACTATGACTGCCTTTTTATTGCATCGGTGGTAGTGGTGGTGATGGTGGTGGTAGTTTGCAAGTTATCTCTTAAAACTGCTGGGAATGGTGTCATTCTATTCACTAATCTAGCTTATAGACTTGCCGTGCTATTTGATAGAATGCAGAGGATAGCAACCAAAATGAACACACAAATAAATAAAAACAAAAACCAACCAACCAACTTACATACGTATATATATCCACAAAGAACCTCTCCATCTCCTCCCCTTCTTTTTGACTCCACTCTTGTCAGTGCAATTTTGCTTCTCATTTTGAAATCTGGGCGGTAGTGCTCCTGCTTTATTTCTACCTCAGTTTTGTTACATTTCTCTTGGAAAGTAAAGTAGAAAATTGGAAGTGGACACACACACTGCAATGTAGCTTGCCAAACATGTTACTTTGTTTTCTTCCATCTTTCACCATAAATCTAGTTTCCAAAAACATCAGCATTTGTGCTTACTTCCACCTGAGTCTACCAGCCCCAGCCCCACCCATAGCATAAGTGGCATTTTTCTTCATTTCCTATTTCTCTCCTGCTCTCTGTCAAGTTGTTCTTTGTATCCTTTAATGCTTTATGTGCAACCTTTCATTGACAGTGGGCTGATGTTTGGCAATGCTTCTGAACAGTCACAGAGCAGGCTGTAGCTTTCCACAGCCACTGCCCATGCGTAAGCAGAACAGCCTGGCCTTTTGAATGTATTTTCCTGGGTTTTTTCCCCTTTTCTTTTTTTAGTTTAGAGATGCAGTAACAAAACTGTTGCAAAGCACTGGCATTTTATGTATTCAATAAATAAGTGATGTACATTTTTTAAAAATTTTAAATAAATGCAATGAGAAGCCCCAAGAAAGGTCTTTCTGTTTTTTTTTTCTTACAAAAATTTTTACCGATCTTATCCACAATGTCCAATTCTCTGAAACACTTAACATAGAGAAAGCTAATGAGGGATTTCCTATCTCTGAAATTTTATGATACTTGATCTTTACTCCCCTTTTTTATTTTTTATGTTGCTAAAAACTGAGCAATTGAACCAGAATTGAATTTACTATGACATTCTGTCAATTAAAGCTGTGCTTAAATATAAATATTCCATATTAAAAAGCAGTGCCTTTCATTAAGGATACAAAAAATAATACTTAAATATGCCCTCTGCTTTTCACAAGTGAATAAATGCTACAATCGTGTTCTGGGTCTACCCTGTGCATCCCTTGTAAGGAAATTCTAATATCCACATTAACTTGTAGGTTCATATTGATCTCACTGACAAGTTTACTTTTGCACAGTGCTGACCTATTTTCTGACTTTTAGACATTACATTTCATTTCCGCCAACATGCTGTGTTCACTTGAAAGCGTCTGGCAAGTTTTGACAAACCCAGTCTTATTTAGACAACTTTGGAAAATCCAATATTGACCCACATTTTTTGTGGCTAGTAAGATTTAATGCCAAATATATGACTGCACTATTGTGTTTTACACTCATTTATAAAACTGAAAATAAATTGAAGTCATACATCTTGGCTTTTAGCTTTAAATGACTTAAAAATTAGAACTCTGAGTAACTTAAAAATTAATTTGAGATACAAGTGGTCAAAAATCCATGTATTTAGACAGAAGCCGAAGTCGTATGTGATTTTCATTTAGCCTCACAAAATCCAAGATTTGATTTCTTAGGAAATTGGGTATGTTGAAGAAATGAAGATCTGTTTGTTGGAGGAGATATGGCTGACCTTTGAGTAGATAGTGCTCTCCTGTGATTCTTTGATTCTGCATGGCAGCATTATGAGCTCTTCTATAAACTAGCTTAATAATGAGCTCTATTCTGACCATCCATTCTGGAACTTGGAGTGGGGGTGGGGTACCACATCCTCAGAAGTGAATGTGTACAGGCGGTGATAGTACAACTGAGTAATCGGGCTTCATACTCTTGGCCTCTTTTTGACTGCTGAGAATTTGGAGAAGGCTATTAATGAAGGTAAGGTAATGAGCCAGTCCAAATCCCTCACTGTCTGGCTAAGAGATTGATCCATTCCACTTTACAGCCCCTAATTCCCTTCTTCCCAACTGCAGTAACATTTCCAACAGGGACAAAAAGGAAGTGAAGGAAACCACTTCAGTATTGGGATCAATAGAAATTCAAGAGGTAGTTCATAATGACCTTATATGTGACACAAATGGAAATACTCTACTCTTCTGGCATGCTTCTCTCCCAAATATTTAGAACATTAGTGACAATATGAAAAACTTTGCTGACTGAGCTGATCAATGGAATGTGAAGGCAGTATACTTTAAGGCTATTTACTTTCACACAGAATGTTTATCTATTAGTCAGTTTGTATTCTACTCAAATGCAGATAGACGGGTATAATGTTTTCTTGTGCATTTGAAACCTATCAAGGAGAAAATAAACCATTCCACTAAAATACATAGGCCAAACACCATCTGGGCAAGTGATAAAAGCTATCCAGAGGCTATGCTATGTAAAATAGCAAGGTCAATTTACATGGGTTGCATAGTACTTGGCTATGCAGTCTTCAAAAGAACACATCCAAAAAAAAATCCAAATTAGTTCCTATAATAGATCTTTGTAAATTTAAATATATCTGTGGGTTGGAAAATATGTTTTTAGAGACATTTAGAATTTCTTTCTCTAAAAATGTATCCAACTCCAAGCAGAAAGAGACTTCTGTATTCCCATTCTCATGTTTCTTAGCAAGAATTGGGTAGCATGATCATTGAATCTGTATTTTGCAAAGTGAAAGGGATGCAGCTTGTTGAACTATTGAGGCCACTAAAGTTCTAATATATATATATAAATATAAAATTAGTGTGTGTGTTTGTGTGTATGTGTGTGTGTTCTTTCATCACCACCTAGTTGAACTTTAAAACAAACGTCTACTTTTCATTATTCAGAAGCAACTTGTTACTTCCTTTCTTCGTATGTGCAGAGATACACATGATCATTTTACAATTCAAAGTATTTTAATGTGTTTTTTTTTCTTTTGAAACATAAAGCCTTCAGTTGTTG
>NC_044397.1:20987866-21089911 GCF_006542625.1 Nomascus leucogenys
AATTTGCATAAGTAATGAGGAGCCATATGTTAATCCCCAAGAAAATAGGGAAAATGGCAACCGCTCTTATCACAGGCCCAGAGTCCTAGGAGAAAAAAGTGGTTTTGTGAGACAGACCCAGGGTCCCTGTGCTGTGTGCAGCCTATGGACTTGGTGCCCTACATCCTAGCTGATCCAGCTGTCACTGAAAGGGACCAACATAGAGCTCAGGCCATGGCTTCAGAGGGCACAAGCCCCAAGCAGCTTCCACATGATGTTGAGCCTCCCAGTGGACAGAAGTCAAGAATTGGGGTTGGGGAACCTCTACTTAGATTTCAGAGGATGTATGGATGGGGTTTCGCCTTGCTGGCCAGGCAGAAATTTGCTGCAGGGGCAAGGCCTTCATGGAAAACCTCTGCTAGTGCAGTGCAGAAGGGAAATGTGGGGTTGGAGCTCCCACACAGAGTCTCTACTGGGACACTGCTTAGTGAAGCTATGAGAAGAGGGCCACTATTCTCCAGACCCCAGAATGGTAGATCCACTGACAGCTTGCACCACGCACCTGCAAAAGCCACAGACATACAATGCCAGCCTGTGATAGCAGCTGGAAGGGAGGCTGTACTGTGCAAAGCCACAGGGGTGGAGCTGCCGAAGATTATGGGAACCTACCTCCTTCTTACATCAGTGTAACATGGATGTGAAACATGGAGTCAAAGGAGATCATTTTGGAGCTTTAAGATTTGATTGCCCTGATGGAATTTGGACATGCTCGGGGCCAGTAGCCGCTTTGTTTTGGCCAATTTCTCCCATTCTGGATGGCCGTATTTGCCCAATGCCTATATTCCCATTGTATCTAGGAAGTAACTAACGTGCTTTTGATTGTACAGGCTCATTGGCAGAAGGGATTTGCCTTGTCTCAGATGAGGCTTTGGACTGTGGACTTTTGAGTTAATGCTGAAATGAGTTGACACTTTGGGGGACTGCTGGGAAGGCATGATTGGTTTTGAAATATGAAGATATGAGATTTGGGAGGGGCCGGAGCAGGATCATATGGTTTGGCTCTCTGTCCCCACCCAAATCTCATCTTTTAGCTCCCATAATTCCCACATGTTGTGGGAGGGACCCAGAGGAGATGATTGAATTGTGGGAGCAGGTCTTTCCTAGGCTGCTCTCGTGATAGCAAATGGTTCTCACGAGATCTGATGGTTTTAGAAACGGGAGTTTCTCCACACAAGCTCTCTCTTTGCCTGCTGACAGCCATGTAAGATGTGAATGTGACTTACTCCTCCTTGCCTTCTGGCATGATTGTGAGGCCTCCGCAGCCATGTAGAACTGTATATCCAATAAACCTCTTTATTTTGTAAATTGCCCAGTCTCAGATATGTCTTTATCAGCAGTATGAAAATACAGTAGACAAGTTGTTTTACTGATACGAGTATCATGATCATATAAAAGCAAGCACTCATGGCTTTAGGAAAAACAATTAAAAACCTTTAGCCCATGAAAATATTGCTACCCTGTGTAAATGTTATAGGGATAAAAAAAGCCTATGGACCAACCCCTGTAACTCAGGTTTGATCCAGCTCTCAATGGCATTCCACAGGCAGTATATTTACACAGCCAGAATCTTTTACAGTACGTTTTGGGTTGCTGGATTGTTCAAGACTACTCTGAAACATCTTCCCCAAAAGTAGTACACGTGTAACTATAGCAAATACATCTCAAATCATTATACCTCAATTGTTTCTAATATTCAGTCCTTTATTTAGACGTAACCAAAGCTTTAGATTCTAAGATGCTGACTTGAAACACTGTGAGTCATGATCAAGGAGATGACAGGACAAGAGATATGGGGAGAAATGGGTGTGGCCTTTTGGGAAGAGATCCTAAAGGAGGGGCTGATGTGTATTAGGGATGCTGTCCTTTGTTTCTGATACATTTTTGGGGGTACTTGCATTTTTCTGTGAATTTAAATATAACTTTTTCTCTGCTGGGGAAGTAGCTATGATTTGCAGTTAAAATAAGAAGTAACATTAAAAGGAAATTCACAGTCTTGATAAACTTGTTTATCTTTCTATTATCTAATTTTACTGGTGGTATTTCATTTGTGTAATACATAACTTTCTAAAATAATTTGTTTCCATTTTACCTAAAAGGAGTATATTAATAAGGAATCTTTCCTCAAGAAAATTTTTAAATTTTTTTCCATTGAAAAATAACTAGGAAGTAAAATTCCAAATCAATAGTATACTCTTACCATAGAATTATAAACGTTAATATAATCGTGTGCTCATTTAAAATATATGTAAATGAAAGTAATATTTTAGAATTTCTCTCTCAAGAGAAAGCCAGCTTCTAATTAAGATTACAGATGAGTAGGCTCTGCTATCACCACATCTCCCAATAGACCACGCATGTTCTGTTATTGTTCCCTCTTCCTTGCTTCCCTTACCAATTCGTGTACCTTATTCTATCAAGGCTTCTTTCTCAGTGTATCTGGAATCCACCCATTCTCCTTAATTCTCACACCATAACCTACTTGATGTTCTTTGAACACCCTCAATCTAGACTACTGCAATAGTTTCCTAATGAGTTCTCAATGGTTTACCCCGTTCCAAAGTTCTTTACAGTTGATTTCATTTTATGATTCCCACTGAGTAATCCTATCTTGAGGATAAACCTGATAGCTCTTATCCTGGCATTAAGGGACTAACACAGTCTAGATCCAAAACACCCTTCCAATTTATCTTCTAGTATTTGTTTTCTTTGCTCTTGCCATATTCCATATATCTAAAATATAACATAGGCATTCATACTTTCATAATTTAGTTCATGGATGTGTGCGTGTGTGTAGGTGTGGAGAATTTCCTCCCCCAATCATTTGTGATCCTTTGAAATCAGGAAAGATTAACTTATTTTCCAGTTCATCCATAATGTCTTATTCATCTCCCCTATATACTGTGCTCTCTCTTTTTCGTAAAGTCCCATTACAAGGGACTTACAATTTTTCAAGAGATGTTTGCTATAAAACTGACTACACTGAGCAGATATCTTCATATTCGATTATATTTTTAAATATGCCATAAAACATATGTTAAAGTGAATGGCACTTTGGTAATATGCTTAAATGTCTACTGAATTATATACTTTTAAAGTTTAGATGTTCATATTTCATCATTGGTAATATACCTATTATTTATTTGGTAAGAGTAAACTAATTGGGAGAAAAGTTTTCTGTAAGCCAAATAAAAATAATACCAAATTTACAGTATAAATATTAAAAATAAGAAACTGTCATAATTACAAGTAAAAGAGAATACTTAAATCAGACCATATCAGTAGAAGCTAAGTAATAAAATAATGTTTATGAATTTAGCATACTGTTTCACTTACAGTATTTTTCAAAAATATGTCAAGGTATGTGCTCTGTGTTTCAATAGGGAGCTTCATGTTCTACATAGAAAATCACTATATTAACAAATATAACATGGCTCCTGTAAATATTGCTTTGTTCCCAAGCACTTACTATTTGCTTGCCATTTGGTCCTTGCTGTTGTTACTGTTCTTACTATTTTCTTTTACTTTTTAACTTTTCTTTTAGGTTTAGGGGTACATGTGCAGGTTTGTTATATAAGTAAATTCATGTCACAGGCATTTGTTGCACAGATTATTTCATCACCCAGGTTTTAGGCCTAGTACCCAATAGTTATTTTTTCTGCTCCTCCCCCTCCTCCTACCCTTCACCCTCAAGTAGGCTCCACTGCCTGTTGTTCCTCTCTTTGTGTTCTTGAGTTCTCATCATTTAGCTCCCACTTATAAGTGAGAATATGCGGTATTTGGTTTTCTATTCCTGCAATAGTTTGCTGAGGATAATAGCCTCCAGCTCCATCCATGTTCCTGCAAAAGTCATGATCTTGTTCGTTTTTATGGCTGCATAGTATTTCTTATTGTATATGTCACATTTTCTTTATCCAGTCTGTCACTGATGTGCATTTAGGTTGATTCCATGTCTTTGCTATTGTGAGTAGTGCTATTTTCAATCTTTATTATTTTACTTAGAAGTTTTTGCAATTCATAAAACAGTTCATCATATAAAGCTAGTTATAACTCTATTATCTAATTAATATATACTATAAGACATCATCCATCCAGAAATGAAGGATTTTTACTCTGTTTTATTCCTGGCCTCTTATTTCAGAAAGATATATGTGTTATATTTAACGATCAAATCACAGTTAATGTCTAGAGAATAGTTACTCCCATAGTAACTAATTGGATTTCCAGATGATTTTACTGTTAAGACTTATCTACTTCTAGCTTAAATAGACATTCCATCTTGAATTTAACAGTAAATATGGAAGTGCTGACTGCTGTGAGGTGCACAATATGAGATCTTAAACTCATTTGACAATGGTTGCAAATGATTTCCATGAACAGGTTGCAGCATGAAGTGGGGATGTTCTGACTAGAAATCAAAGGATCTAGGTGCAGCTCTTCCCTCCCATTCTAGAGGACCTTGGGCAGCTTTGAGACAGGATATGTATGAAATGGCAACTGAGTACCAGGATATGAAAAATATGAAATTCCAGAAGCAGGGCCTCACCTTATGAGCAATTGTCAAGAGCTATTTCAGGTCTCTTGAAATTCCTCACCCACTCTGAAAATAAGAAATCATTGAGAGTGGATTTCAAGAGGGTGATTCTTTAGCAGGAGATGCTGCCAAGCTCTGGTTCTCATTGGGAGTGGGCTGAGTTGTCTGCCTTTTACTTTTTATCTAGGGGGAAAAAAAAGGCTTCACTAGGAGCGTTCAGAGATTTTAATGGGGTCTCCAGCAGCTTGGGGCCTAGTAGGAGGCTGCTATCTGACATATATTGAGAAATCTTAAGATAAGCAGCTGTGTTAAAGCCCTGAGGTTGTGAACTGGAGAAAAATGGAGGCCATTTGGGGTAGAAAATGCCTCCTACCCATGACGACCACAGAATGTACGAATGTTTCTCACTCATTGAGCCAAAAAGGATTAAGAACTGACCTGAGCCACTTCAAATTCTGTCTGGCATGCCACTTAGAACTTAACATGGAGAGGCTCATGGAAAGACCAGAGCCTAGAGAAATGGCTGCTGAGGCTACAACTAAAAGGCCTGGCATAAGGAGACCCTGAAGAACCCGCAGAAGTTCTCAGGCAGGAAAATCATTTATGAATAGGACCAAGAATCAAAGAGTGTGAAACAATCTTACATAATCTGTGCCTTCTTTTACTTTCTGTGCCTTCTTTTACTTTCTCCCTCTCTGCATACTGTCTTTGGAAGAGCCAGAAACTGCTTTGCAAATGGAGGGTGAAGAAGCAGAAAATGAAAGAAGATACCAAGTGTGCCCAATCTGCACGTGTCAGCATCTATCTAAAATCATCTCCAATTAAAAGATTCAAAAAGATTTAATTCTCAGTCAACTTGGGAACTCGGTGTTCTAATGCCAAACTGAGGCTGTTTTGTGAGTTAAAGGGAGCATAGAGCTTATCATTGACTATAAAAATTATGAAGTCCCCAAAATTTTCATCCAGTAGTAGAAGAAATATGTCCCGTACTTTGAAAGGAGAGTGAGAAAAATAAAATGAATTTTGATTACATTTCCCCAGTTGTGCCAGCTCAACACACAAGTCACACTACTTAATTTATCTCTAGCTCTCAGCTTCCTTATGTATAAGAGAAGTGTGGAGAAGCTGTTTTAAGAATTAAATATTTTATATCACAGATGTCTGTCTTTTCTGGGAGGTGGGAAAGGAGGACGAGGTGCAAAATCACATTTCATGAAATTAGTTCAACCCTGATAGCAAAGCCTGATTAAAAAAGCCTTGTGCACACGCACAACTGAACACCACAAATCAAAATTTTATTAATGACATAAAGATAAACATCCTAAGTAAATAACAGTAAATTGAATTCAAAAGTATATTTAAAAATAAGCCATGATAAGTTACATTTTATTATGTAATTGCAAAGATCAATCAACAAAAATAGATTTGCTAATATATCATATAAATTAGATGCTATTAAAAATTTTATAAAAGTAAACCAAGATGTCTGATTTTAAAATAAGTAAATATTCTATAATGTAAGTGAAAAGATTTCTTTTTAGAACATTAAATATTATCTAATACTGCAGACAACGTCATATGTATTGTTAAGTCTCAAAAGAATTACTATGAGGCCAGGTGTGGTGGCTCACGCCTGTAATTTCAACACTTTGGGAGGCTAAGGCAGGTGGATCACCTGAGGTCAGGAGTTCAAGACCAGCCTGGCCAACATGGCAAAACCCCGTCTCTACTAAAAATACAAAAATCATCCAAGTGTGGTGGTGCATGCCTGTCATTCCAGCTATTCAGAAGATTGAGGCACTAGAATCACTTGAACCCAGGAGGTGGAGGCTGCAGTGAGCCAAGATCGTGCCACTGCACTCCAGCCTGGGTAATGAAGTGAGACTCTTCCCAAAAAAAAAAAAAAAGAATTACTATGAGTCAGAAGAATAGATAAGAGTTTCTGTTATCAATTCAACATTCTCTGTTGCTCTGGCAGTTCTAGGCAATGCTATAAAAAAAATACAGGCACATCTCAGAGATATTGCAGGTTTGGTTCTGTACTGCTGCAATAAGGTGAGTTGCACAATTTTTTTTGTTTTTTAGTGCATATAAAAGTTATGTTTATACTATATTATAGACGATTAAGTGTGCAACAGCTTAACAATGTCTAAAGGAACAATGTACATTCTTTCATTAAGAATAATTTATTGCTAAAAATTGCTAACAATCATTGGAGACTTCAACTAGTCATAATCTTCTTTCTGATGAAGGAGCTTGCCCTCATGCTGATGGCTACTGACCGATCAGGGTGGTGATTGTTGAATGTTGGGGTACCTGTGGCAACATATTAAAATAAGACAAGAATAAAGTTTGCCACATCAGTTGACTCTTCCTTTCACAAAGGATTTTTCTGTGGCATGTGATGCTGTTTGACAGCATTTTTCCCACAGTAGAACTTCCTTCAAAATTGGAGTCAATCCTCTCACACTGTGCTGCTGCTTTGTGAAATAACTTTATGTAGTATTCTAGATTCTTCGTTGTCATTTCAGCAATGTTCACAGCATCTTCACTAGGAGTAGATTCTATCTAAAGAAACTACTGTCTTTGCTCATCCATAAGAAACAACTTCTCATCCATTCATGATTTTATCATGACACTGCAGCAATTCAGTTACATCTTCAGGCTTCACTTGTAATTTTAGTTCTTCTGCTATTTCTACCACATCTGTAGTTACTTCCTCAAAAGAAGTCTTGAAACCCTCATCGAAGTCATCCAGGAGCATTGGAATCAACTTATTTCAAACTCCTGTTAATGTTAATATTTGTCCCCTCCCATGCATCACAAATGTTCTTAACGGCATCTAGTATGGTAGTGAATCCTTTTCATAAGGTTTTCAATTTGCTTTGCCTGGATCCATCAGAGAAATCACTGTCTATGGCAGTGATAGCCTTACAAAATGTATTTCTTAAATAATAAGACTTGAAGGTCAAAATTACTTCTTGATCATGGGCTACAGAATGGATGTTGTGTTAACAGACATAAAAAACAACATTAATCTCCTTGTACAGCTTCATCAGAGCTCCTGGGTGACCAAATGCATTGTCCGTGAGCAGTCATATTTTGAAAGTTATCTTTTGTTTTTTTCCTGAGCAGTAGGTCTCAATAGTGAGCTTAAAATATTCAGTAAATCCTGCTATAAACAGATGTGCTGTCATCGAGGCTTTGTTGTTTCATCTATAAAGCACAGGCCATGTAGATTTAGCATAATTCTTAAGGGTCTTAGGATTTTTGGAACAGTAAATGAGCATTGGCTTCAATTTAAAGTCACCAGCTACATTAGCGCCTAACAAAAGAGTCAACCTGTCTTTGAAGCTTTGAAGCCAGGCATTGACTTCTCTTCTCTAGCTATGAAAGTCCTAAATGGCATCTTCTTTTAACATAAGGCTGTTTCATCTACTTGGAAAATCTGTTGTTTAGTGTAGCCACCTTCATCAATGATCTTAGCTAGATCTTGTGAGTAATCTGCTGCAGCTTCTACATGGCACTTACTGCCTCACCTTGCACTTTTTTTTTTTTTCTGAGACAGAGTCTCACACTGTCACCCAGGCTGGAGTGCAGTAGCATGGTCTCGGCTCACTGCAACCCCCACCTCCCAAATTTAAGTGATTCTCCTGCTTCAGCCTCCCAAGTAGCTGAGACTAGAGGCACACACCACCACACCTGGCCAAGTTTTGTATTTTTTAGTAGAGGGGGGTTTTGCCATGTTAGCTGGTCTCGAACTGCTGGTCCCAAGTGATCCGCCTGTCTCGGCCTCCCAAGGTGCTGGGATTACAGGCATGAGCCACTGCCCCCAACCACCTTGCTCTTTTATGTTATGGAGATGGCTTCTTTCCTTAAATCTCATGAACCAACTTCCGCTAGCTTGAAACATTTCTTTTGCATCTTCTGACTTCTCTCAGCATGCATAGAATTGAAGAGAATTAGAGACTTGCTCTGGATTAGGCTTTGGCTTAAGGCATGTTGAGGCTGGTTTAATCTTCTTTCCAGACCACTCAAGCTTTCTTCGCATCGGCAATAAGCTGCTTTGCTTTCTTATCTTCACATTTTCACTGGAGTAGCATTGTTAATTTCGTTCATTAACTTTTTATTGCATTCACAACTTGGCTGTTTGGCACAAGAGGTCTAACTTTTGGCCCATCTTGGTTTTTGATTATTTGTTTGTTTTTTGAGACAGGGTTTCACTTTGTCACCCTGGCTGGAGTGCAGTGGTGTGATCTCGGCTCACTGTAACCTCCACCTCCCAGGTTCAAGAGATTCTAGTGCCTCAGCCTCCCAAGTAATTGGGATTACAGGCACATGCCACCATACCCAGCTAATTATTGTATTTTTAGCAGAGACAAGGTTTCACCATGTTGGCCAGGCTAGTCTTGAACTCCTGACCTCAAGTGATCTGCCTGCCTTGGCCTCCCAAAGTGCTGGAATTACAGACGTGAGCTCATCTTGGTTTTTGGCATGTCTCCCTCACTAAGTTTATTATTATTATTTTTTGAGACAGAGTCTTGCTTCCTTACCCAGACCGGAGTGCAGTGGCCCAATCGCAGCTCACTGCAGCCTTGACCTCCTGGGCTCAAGCAATCCTCCTACCTCAGTCTCCCAAGTAGCTAGGACTACAAGGATGCACCACCATGCTTGGTGAATTTTCATTTTTATTATTATTATTATTATTTTTATTGTTATTATTATTTGTAGAGACAAGGTCTCCCTGTGCTTCCCAGGCAGGTCTTGAACTCTTGGGCTCAAGCAATCCATGCTTCAACCTCAAAAATTGCTGAGATTACAATTGTGAGCCACTGCACCCAGCCAGTTTAATTATTTTTAATTTTTGATTGAAAGTGAGAGGCATACAACTCTTTCTTTCTCTTGAACACTTAGAGGCCATTGTAGGGTTATTTATTAGCCTAATTTCAATATTATTGTGTCTTAGGAAATAGGGATACCTGAGGAGAGGCAAAGAAACAGGGAAATGGCCTGTTGGTGGAGCAGTCAGAACACACACATTTATCGATTAAGTTCTCCATCTTGTGCAGACACAGTGACACCCCAAAATAATTACAATAATAACATCAAAGATCACTGATCACAGATCACCATAGCAGATATAATAATAATAATAAAGCTTGAAATATTGTGAGAATTACCAAAATGTGACACAGACACGAAGTGAGCACATACTTTTGGAAAAATTATACCTATAGACTTGCTCAATGCAGGTTTGCTACAAACCTTCAATTTGTAAAACAATGCAATATCTTCAAAGCACAATAAAGCAATAGAATAAGGTATGCCTGTAAATATATGGGTTGGTGCAAATGTAATAATTAGCTATAAACAGAAAAAAATTATCATTACATTCAGTTATTCTTTTTTCTTTGATATCATTATTTAAAAGGTCACCCATCCAATTATTATTAAGATAGTTGTTTATGTATCTGAAAATTGTAATGTCTCAGAAATGTATTCTAGAGGTAGTTATTGATCTAAATTTCATCCAAAGAGAGCAAGAATATTCATTGAATATTCATCTTTCCCTCTCACTAATTCAAAACTTCACCTATCACATACAAAATGTTGCCTACATATCCTTGAATCCATTTCTGGACTCTGTGCTCTCTTCCAAATGATCTGCTTCATTCTGAGTCAGCACTGATGTATGTTAGTTATTGTAGATTTGTAACTTGATAAGAAAATCTGCCCATCCCTGAGGGCACTCTTCCTATTTGACCCAATAACTATTTCAAAGTTTTGCATTTTACTAATTGTCATAAGAGATTATTTGTTCTATTTATTGTTGCTAAGTTCTGCTCAAATAATGTCTACAGTCCTGTTCATATTTAGGGCACTTCCTGAAGATATGTAAATGTTCCATGGATTCTTAAAAGAATTTCCTGTAGGACGCAAATTTAATCAGCATCATTATCATTCCAATTTCCCATATCCTTATTTATTTTTAAATCTCTCAGATTTTCATTTTATTTTTAATAGTGTCTGTTTTATATGTGTGTGAGTTTTTTCACATCTACAACTCAGGGGTGTAAGAAATATAACTTTATTTTTTCCTAACTGAAATTAATTTTGCTCTCAAGTCTTCACTTTCCCTGATGCTGAAAACCTGCCAATTTAGGGGAATGCAGGCTCCTCCAGGTTAAACTCAAATTCTCCGGAATAAGGAAAATTATTTCTCTCTTCTCAATTTATTTTTTCCCTTCTCTTTTTTTTCCTGGGGGATTTGAGCTCCCAAAGACTTGCATATTTTTTTTTGCTCTAGTGGGTGGCATCTGGGCTTTGCCATTCTCTGTTTTCAGGGTCCACCACTGGGCTGGCTTGTTCTTCCTATCAACACTGGCTCCCGGGCTGAAGCCAGTCTCTGGCTCACATTCGCATACCTCTTGACATGTAACTTGTAAAATTTCTTCAAGCATGTGATATAAACAACTTCTCTCAAGCTCTTTGGGGAACAAGAAAACTTTGGAGAGTCTGCGAAGCTTGCCTGAGGCTATTTATGTGAACTCTCATTCAGACACTGTTATTCTGCTCTGTTATCACAGTGACCCAGGATTCAAGTCTCCCAGCCACACTTCAACAATTTCAAGGTTCAGCCTAAAAGCAGGGGCAACAACTGGTCACTCTTCAGAGGCCATAGGTGCCCCAGCTATTGTCCCATTCCCTCTGAATCTTCTCTTCCCATCTAGCATTTGAATCCTTAGTAACTTTTAGGTAGAAAAATAACTAAAAATGCATCATGTGTTTATCTCAACCCAGTGGTTTCTGAAATAAACTCTATGATCTTAGTCATCCAGCCTTTTGCACTTAGTATGCAATGTTGTATTTTGAGTATGGCAACCAAACACTTTCTTTTTCAAACAGCCCAGCTGTGGCAAATTTCAAGTGACGACTTTCAAGAATATTGGCTCAGCCAATGATTTACAAAAGTCTATTTAGCAGCTTTACTATTTATCATAAAGTGGTAGTTTTGTAATATATTTTAAAATTTGATGTGCTCTCCTTTTCACAGCAAAAATGTATTTCTACATGGTAAAACTTGAAATGTCATTTAAACTGATGTGATTAAAAACTGAGCAAAACGAAAACTACAGCTCTACTGACTTCTCTGAATTGTCACTCCAGAAACTTCCTCCAAGTAATATACTCTTCTCTAAACTTACTAACTTAAATTGTTTGACTTCTACCAACTTGATACCTTTTCTAAAACAATGTAGTCTACTTAATACCTCCTCTTCTAATATAATTTTCTCAGATTAAGAGATTAACACAACTAAATAAATAGCAAAGGAAGGGCAAATGATTTTACAAAGCACACAAAGGGAAATATCTTGGTATACTTAATATTTCCAAAACTAATCCTTTCACATATATTACATTGCTGTGTTATTATACACACACACACACACACACACACACACAATTATGACCATTATATCTTTTTGTCACAGCATTCGTTTTGACAAAATAAGATTAATCTCAACCCGTTTAGTTTTTAATTTTGAAAATGTGTATTTGCTGTATACTATTTCTGTTACGGCTTTCTATTTGATTCTATTTGCCTGACATATCTTTTTCTTCTTTATTTTTTAATTTGTCTCATTTTGTTTTAGATGTTTGCCTCACACATGAGTCTTTGTTTCTGGATAGGAGGTTTAAGTGATTCATTTACAGTGTCATGTTCTTTATTTATTTTTTTATTTTAGTTTCATGGATACATGTGCAGGTTTGTTATATAGGTAAATTGTGTGTCCCGGGGGTTCGGCGTACACCTTATTTCATCATCCAGGTAATAAGCATAGTACCTAATGGGTAGTTTGTCAGTCCTCACCCTCCTCCCACCCTTCACCCTCAAGCCCCAGTGTCTGTTGTTCCTTTCTTTGTGTCTATGTGTACTCAGTGTTTAGCTCCCACTTACAAATGAGAACATGCAGTGTTTGGTTTTCTGTTTCTGAGTTAGTTCACTTAGGATAATGGCCTCCAGCTTCATTCATGTTGCTGCAAAGGACATGATCTTGTTTCTTTTTATGACTGTGTATTATTCCGTGCTGTATATGTACCATGTTTTCTTGATCCAGTCTACTGTTGATGAGCATTTAGGTTGATTCCATGTCTTTGCTATTGTGAATAGTGCTGCAATAAACACATATCTGCATGTGTCTTTATGATGAACTGTTTACATTCCTTTGGCTATATACCCAATAGTTAATCTCATTTGCCAATTTTCTTGTTTAGAGAATGTTTTCTTTGCTTTCTACCTATCGGTAAATATGTTATACTTTATTTGCCTTTCTTCTCTGGAGATCAAAATATATCGAATGTAATTACTTTGGAGAGTATCTTTATAGTTTTTAATATGCTTGTGTATATATAATTTTATCAATAATGAAACAGTGGTTTATTGATTCCTTCCTTAGTAAAATAAAGAATAAACATAATTCTAATTTCCTTCATAATTTATATGAAAGCATTTGTAATTTGTTGCTATTACCTAAGGTTTTAGACCCAGAATATAATTAATAAGTATTGATTTTATACAATATATCTTAGTTTTTCAGAAATGTCTCATATATATATGACTTGTAAGAACGTTTGCCATGGTTGTTTAAATGTGATTCAGTAATTTTTAGTCAAACTATACCATAGCTTCTTTTTCTTGAAATCTTCAATTTGATTTAATTAAATCCAAGTTTGTCAAGTTGGTGTATATCTGACATCTTTCCTAAGCTTTTTAGGAAAGGAACATAAGAGAGATATATTTCTATTTTTCCAGGTAAAGTAGATGGCAAGTGTAATTGTATGTAAAATTTTAGAATGGCACATTGGAACTGGAAATTCTGGATGCTGGAAGAAGCAAGGCTCTTTTGCCATGGTTTGTATGCATGAATTTTGGTGGCATTGCTTTTTCTTCTCAAGAATTTATTGATATTGCTCCCTTAACTTCTGATGATTACTAGGGCAGAGAAATCTAAGGCTAAAATGATTTTTTGTGCCTTTCCTATAATCTTTTTTTCTATCTAAATGTTTATAGAATGTTTTTTAACATTGGTATGTTGTAATTCCCCCATATGTTGTAACATAACATTGTTATATTGTTATATTATAATTCCCCCATATCCATGGGGGACACATTCCAAGACTCCCAGTGGATCTTGAACTGGAATGCCTGAAACCACGGATAGAACTGAACCATGTATACGGCTCACTAACACTGGTTTGGTAAGAAAACAAATTTGCCAGGAGTTGTCTAAACATTGCCTTCTCTTGAAGCCTCTTTCCCTGAACAGTCCCACTAATTTCCAGACTAAAGTCTTTTCTCACAGGAGGAGAGTTATCTTCTCTGATATTGTTTTTATTTCATTTGTTTCTGAATACTGATTTTTTTTTCATTTGTTTTTTGTTTCTCCTTCAGGGATACCAATTATTTGATTCTATTTGATCGAACTTGACTGACATATATTTGTCTTCCTTATTTGATCTTTTTTCTATATTTTTCACCTTTTTCTATATTTTTATAGCTATCATCTTCTCTCAAAATTTTTAATTTTTAATAAGATTCTGTGCTTTCTGAAAAAATGTTTTGTGTTATGTACAACACAAACTTTCTACTTGTGCAATATGGCTTTTGTTCTCTATTGCTTCCAAAGCAGATTTTAGCTGTGCTAGTGCTTTTCTCTGTGGTTTATTTATAATCATTCATGTTTCTAGGTTGATTTTCATGTTTGAACACATCTAATTTAGTTCCATTTGTATCTAACCTTGTCATTATTATTATTTTATCTCTTATTTTAAAGAAATTTATTGTAAATAAAAATAGTTGTAAAATATTTCTTGCTGTCATGTTGTAAAGTTTAAAGTTTTCTCTGTATTTTGAAAACAAATTACATTTATTTTCATATTAAAGAATATTTTCAAAGTCTCATGCTGGATATATATCAATTGTACAGACTCCTCAGAGTACACAATTTTCACCACTTTTCTCACATTTACCTGTTTCTCCTATAGACTTTATCGAGATACACTATATAACCTGTGCACATTTATACCCAGGAAGATTGCACTATCAGGACACTTTCATGACCATTTCAAAAGGGGTCATGAAAGGGGATGATAGGAAAGGGATGCCCCTACCCATTTTAGGAAACAGCTACAACATACTGTCTTTGCTCCCTTGGTCAGCAAAAATCTGGTATCTCTGATATAGGAGCAAGCGTTAATGGCTTACAGAAATCTTCATGTTGCTCAAATCTGCATGAGCAGAAATTTTTTATGAGATTTTGAAGATAATTGATGAAAATCCCCAGTTTGTAGTGCTGCCATCTGAAGCACTCCACCCATAATAGCAGAGATGTATGTGAGCATTATTAAGTGGGAAATTGGGGGAAGAAAAACAGCCACTACTAGTTCACTTCTATGAGAACCAATCTCATCATTATATTTAAATAAAAATAAGCAATGTTTATTCTCCTTTTGGAATAATTCTATTTTGCACATTTTACTCATGCTTCCTTTCTATGCTAAAGTCATGGCAATGTATGTGAAAAGATAACATTTCCATAATTAGATATATTAGTTCACTAATTTTATGCTGAAATTGACTTTTTAATTAAAAAAAAACAGGGTTTTTTTTGTCTTAACTGAATTATTAAAAGCAATCTATTTCTAATATCTGATCTGTTAATAATGGATCTAGCAAAAACATGAGTGAAAGAGGGGAGTCTCCAATTTTTGCTTCTATATATTTTTGTATATTTTATGATTTTCTTAATGAAATTTATAATTAAGAGCTAGCATAAAATTTAAAATACTTTTTCTACTACATATAAGACACTACTTTGTACTCACTAAGCTATTGACATGGCATTTACTTATGTTGTAATTCCCTCATATCCATATATGGGGGACATATTCCAAGACCCCCAGTGGATCTTGAACTGGAATGCCTGAAACCATCGATAGAACTGAACCATATATATATGGCTCACTAACTATAAACCATATACAAAAACATTCTGTTTCTCCTATATATACATAGTTATGATGAAGAGTTTAATTTATAAATTAGGCACAGTAAGAGATTACCAACAATAACTAATAAATTAGAACAATTATAACAATATATTGTAATAAAAATTATGTGAATGTGGTTTATCTCTCAAAATAACTTATTGTACCATACTCCCCTGTTTTCTGACCACAGTTGACTCCTGGTAACTGAAAATGCAGAAAATGAGACCACTGATAAGAGGGAACTACTGTACTGTATATAGATGGGCTAGTGCACATTTGAGAAAACGAAGCTAATCATATTGCTTCTGCGAATTGCCGTATCACCTCTACCTAAAATAAGTGTTTCTTCATTGCAGAGGCAGTCATCTTCTATTCTAAAAATCATAGTCATATTCTTACAAGGCTTTCTGCTTAACAAGCTAGAGCTGAATCAGACTTTTGGAATCTGTATTTTCACATATGAGAAGCATTTTAGATTTTTCAAAATAAAAATGAAGTTTTTGAGTTAGAATTTTTAACAAAAATGAAGTTTTTGAGTTTGAATTTTTAACTAATAAAGGAGCCTGTGCTTTATACGGACCTATTACTATGGCCATTTATCGAAGTACATCACATTCTTTTGTCCATTTCCTTACAAATCCTTTCCACCTACCTACGCTGCTGGAGATGAAGCACTGTTTTGAGAAAGATAACCCAATCCAATGTCAGCTGACTTTCCCTTTGAAAAGACCTGTCACTTTGTGTCAATTTTAGGAATTTGTGTCAATTTCTGAAGTCATTTCATATTTGCTGTGCATTACATCATTGTGCTCATGTCTCAAGCAACTGAAGATATATCTGGAAATTTATTGGACAAGACAGTTCCCTTCCCAAGTGCAGAGACACCTAAAAGGCAAAGGTGAAAAACAGTCATGTTTTAGGAGTGGCTAAAATATATAACTAAAATGGCACAAACTTTAATGTTTAAATTGAATTTGGCATCATTTTCATTGACTTTAAAAATAATAAATTGAGCTGGAATTGATTTGCACTCAAATTCTTTATCTTCCCAGTTATTTTTGTACTTTGTTTTAAATTTTATATGGCTTTCAAATTACTATCTTTTCAATAGTTGAATTTTGTATTTGATGATAACTCTGCTGTCTTACACACTGTAGACTCTGAATTAAGCTTTCTTTCTAAGAGTAAAGAAATCATCAACAACCTTGTCACTTTTTCTCTGGGAAACGTGTGGTTGGGAAGTAGACTTGGTCCATGTAAAGTGTTAGCTCTATCATCTAAACAGAAACAGACATCTTATTTTGCATTTCAATTTAACCAACTGAAATGATGTTTCGCTTATGTCCCAAGGTTAGTTCTTTTCTGAAAATAAATATGCACTTAAGATTGAGGGACTCAAAAGCATCTACCAGTCTTGAAATTCTCTGTCCTTAAAATTTAAGATTTTTCTTAGCATCTACATTTGTTTTACTCTAAAGCAGAACTACTGAAAATTTAGCCTACCATACTGAGTTAGGAATATAAGGATTAATACTCAATATATGGAGAATATATGAAGGAATAGGTCTTTTATGACATTTCTTTTAATGAGTGAGAAGAGACCTAATAAATTACTTTATTAAATCTCTTCTCACAAGTGAAGATAAATGTCATCAAGGGCTTAAGGTCTCATGTATTACATATAATGTATGGTTCTTCTATCTATCTTCCTATATTTCTATATTTTGTCAAAATCATCCAATGGGCTTTACTTCATCAGCAAATGCTTTTTTTAAGACAAAAAAATAAAATAATGTATTGAGAAGAAAATGTCTGACTTCATTTAGGCTTTTGCTCAACTTGGTATATCTGCTCTTAGGTTACTCTGCTGTTACACTTTTCTTCCTGTCATTTCTCCTCTCCAAGGGCCAAACAGGTGATGATAGCTCAAATTAACTTTTACTGTTTAGTAAAAAGGCTTTGAATCCTTTCCTAACCACCCTCTGCATCTTTGATTCTTTGTCTGCAGTAATATTGCTTCTCCCAAAATTTGTACCTCCTCCTTTAGCACTTGTATTTGGAATAAAGTCATCAACACCCAATTATATAAATTAGACACAGAAATGCCATCCTGTACTCATCTGATACCCTCAAGCCGCATAACTCAGTAAACTCTAAATCCTACACATTTTACATTTTCGTTATCATTTTCTCATTTTTAATGCCTTGGCTAAATTCTAATTTTTCCTTGAGACAGGGTCTTGCTCTATTGCCCAGGTTGTAGTATACCAGAGTGATCATGGCTCCCTGCAGCCTCAACCTCCTGGGCTCAAGTGATCCTCCCACCTCAGCCTCCCAAATAATTGGGACCACAGGTGTACACCACTGTGCCTGGCTAATTTTTTTAATTTTTTGTAGAGATATGGTGAGACAGGTCTCACCATAGTGCCCAGACTGATCTTCATAATCTTTACCTAGACAATTTTCATAGTCTATTAAAGCAGTGACTTTCAAACTTTTCTTATCGCCATGAAGATACATGTTTACATTACAACTCATTATAAGCATGCATCAATAAAACTGCACATACACTAGTGAAACATAAGTTCTGAAAAACAATTCTTCTTATTAATGTGTGATGTACACTGTTATACTCTATTTGGTTCCACTATTAAAGAAATATTGATTTTAAAACCTCACTTATGGGTTGAAAGTTGAAAAACACTGCAAGTTGAAAAACACCGCAAAAGAATTACACTGTCTCCAGACATAATTTCCACTAATGAATTTTCCATACTGCCAGCACAAAGTTTTGTGTTCTATCTATCTAAACAAATAATTTCTCTCCTTAAAGCCCTTCTTTCCACTACTGGATAAAGACTAAACTCAATACCATGGCATGCAATCAGGGTTCTTCCTGTTCACATTTCCGGTCCACATACCTTCCTCCTCAAACTTACCTGCTCAAGATATTCCATTTCATGTCTCTGTCTTCTACACAGTACTTCTGCTTGGAAAACTGCCTCTCTTAAATCTTCGTATTTTCTATCCTTCAAGACTCTGCTAACATCTCTCTCCTCCTCTGTAATGCTTTCTCTAATCCCTCTCCACACAAAAATAATTACTCTTCCACCACTGTATTTGTAAATACCCTTTAATGAGAGACACTCACAGAACTCACTCTCCACTGATGTTCCCACCTTGTCTACATAGCCATTTGAGCACGGCTTTACCATAAAGCCTTTATCGATTTTAAGGACAGAAGAATTTCAAGACTGCATGCAGCCCAGGATGGCTTTGAATGTGGCCCAACACAAATTCATAAACTTTTTAAAAACATTATGAGGTTTTTTTTGCATTTTTTAGCGCATTAGCTATTGTTAGTGTTAGTGTATTTTATGTATGGCTCAGGGAAGCCAAAAGATTGGACACCCCCGTAGTAAATGATATAGGTCTTGTTTTCCACCACAAACAACTAAATGATTAGAGAGCTAGACTAAATAAATGAAGCAACTGTTTTCAACCACTGGATAAAAGGATGCACAGGAATGCGGACCCTGCTAGAGAAGCAAATGAGATGAAGCCTATAAGCTCCTTGGCTTTCTGCCAGGGCAAAATAGAACTCATGCTCACAGTGTTGAGGGGACAGACAGAGAAATTCAAGGATAAGGCAGCTGGAGAAGAGGGAGCTATTCAGAAAAAGACTTCCAGAAATCTACCTAAAGATCCCCAAGAGTCTTAGGCTGTATTGTCCATTCTTACACTGCTGAAAAGACATACCTGAGACTGGATAATTTGTAAAGAAAAGAGGTCTAATTGATCACAGTTCCAGATGACTGGGGAGGCCTCAGGAAATTTACAATCATGGCAGAAGGCAAAGAAGAAACAAGGCACATCTTGCAGGGCAAAAAGAGGAAGAGAGTGAAGAGAGAAGTGCTACACACTTTCACGCAGTCGGATCTTGTGAGAACTCTAGACAGCGCCAGGGAGGTGGTGCTAAACCATTGTTTTTTACTGTTCCATATAACCATATTATAGGCTAAATCCTATGTTGAAAAACAATCTGCATATGCACCAGG
Organism: Nomascus leucogenys; assembly: GCF_006542625.1. Classification (NCBI taxonomy): domain Eukaryota; kingdom Metazoa; phylum Chordata; class Mammalia; order Primates; family Hylobatidae; genus Nomascus; species Nomascus leucogenys. Next base: position 21,007,547 of record NC_044397.1, read on the forward strand.
TGAAACACTATGAAGCTTGGTATAGATAAGCTGTTAGGGAGCTATAGGCTGAACAATTCACAAAGCTCAAATATGGCTGGCTAACATGCAAATGTTTACCAGCCATAATAGGAAGATCTTGTTGAATATCTGAAGCATTCAATAGAAATATCAGAAGGGTCACACCTTACAAGCAAGGTTAAATTTACTCTAGAGTAAAGGCTATTTTAGACCTAATCTAACAATGCTTTTTAAAAAGGCCTTGAAAAAACTATGCCAAGTTACAAAATGTAGCAAAATTGGAATCATAACCAAGAGAAAAAGCAATTAATAAAAGCCGAGCCAAACATAGCAAAGATGATGAAATTAGCAGAAAAATCTTTAAAATGTTCTTCATAAATATGACTAGTTATTTAAAGGAAAACATATACTTGATAATACAGAAATACAAGACATTTTTAAAAGAACAAATGGAATTTCTACAGGTGAAAACTGTAACATTTGAAACGAAAATGTTACTGGATAGGCATAACAGCATATTAAACCCTTCAGAAGAAAAAAAAAGAATCAACGAACTTGAAGACGTAACAGTAAAATATATTCAAATATATTCAAAAGCACAGGGAAAAAAAAGACTAAAAAAATACTTAGACCCTAAGTCATCTGTGGGACAATTGAAGTGGTCTAATATATATGTACCTGGAGTGAAAGAAAGTGGGGAAGATAAGAAAAAGGCAAAAAAGATACAGGAAAAAATAAAAATATTTCAAATTTGATGAGATATATTAACAGATATTCAAAGAAAGTCATGCTAAGCAACATCATAATCAAATTATTGAAGTCCAATGATGAAAAGAAAAATATTTAAAGAACAAGAAAAAAAACCTGACATTCTACATGTAGGGAAACAAACATAAGAATGCCCATATACTACTCGTCAGGGAAAACACAAGCCAAAGTCAACAGAGTGACATATTTAAAGTGCCAAAAAAAATCAACAAATAATTCTATATTGAGTGAATATTCATGTCAAAGTTGCAGGTTAAGTAAACATTTTTGCAGACAAGCAAAATCTGAAAGAATTCACATACAGCAGACTAGCACAAGAAGAAATGTTAAAAATATTAAATAACTTAAAAATTCCTCAAGCTGAAAGAAAGTGATACTGGATGTATACTTGGAAAAAGAACCTGAAATAATAAATACATAGAAAAATATATAAGACTTTTTCTTTGCCTTTCAATTTCTTTTAAAAGACAATTGACTATTCAAAGTAACATTTATAATGACAAATAGTGAGGCTTATATGCAGAAGGAAAATATATGACAAAATAGCATCAAGGATAGAAGGGGAAAATCACATTGTTGTAAGTTCCTTACATTATATGTGAAATTTCTTATATTTGAAGCTTCAAATATAAATATTGGCAGTAATGACTGGCAAACTATGGTCATAGCTCAAGTTTCTTCTGAGTCCTGTTTTTGTAAGGTCCACAAGCTAAGAAAGTTTTTTACATTTTTAGTGTTAGTTTTAAAAGGAATATATGACAGAGACCCTATATGGCCAATGAAGCCAAAAGTATTTACTATTTGGCCTTTCACAGAAAAAGCTTGGCAATTTCTGAGTTAGATTATGATATGTTAAAGATGCATATTGAAAACTCGAATGAATCTACTAAAATATAAAGCACAGAATTATTGCCAATAAGCCAATATTAGAGATAAAATCAAATATGAAAAAATATATTAGTTAAAAGAGTTAAAAAAAGGGGGGAGAAGCTGAAAAAGAATGTAAAAATAGAAAATAAATAGTGAAAAGAACCAATTTGAGCTCAAGGATACCAATAATTACATTAAATATGAATGTCCTAAACACTTCAATTAAGAGACATAGATTGCCAATCTAGACAAAATAGCAAGATTCAATTATATACTGTGTAGAAAAAAAGCTACTAGAAATATAGAAACACATATATATGATAAAAGTAAAAGCATGGAAAAGGATATATTATGCAAACGTTAATCAGAACAAAGCAGAAACCTCTATACTAATATCTATAAATGGATTTTTCAAAGGGAATTTGTAAACAGATTCCCTTTTATGAAATAAATAAAATAAACTTCACAAAAGGGAATATTACCAGGGATAAAATGGACATCATTATTTTATAATGATGAAACAGACAATAGATAAAGAAGATCTAAAAATCCTAATGTATATGAACTTTAAAAAGCACTAAAAAATATACGAAGAAAAAAACTAAAAGAACTGCAAGAATAAATAGACAAAACCCCATTATTGTTGAAGATTTCAATACTCCTCTCTCAGTAATTCATAGACCTCGCAGACAGAAAATCACTAAGTATATAGAAGACCTGAACTATACTATCAATCAGTTTGATCGAATTGACATTTATAGAACATGCCACCTAACTGCTGAAGAATACACATTACTTTCAAGTGGATATTGAACTTTTACTACAATAGACCATAAACTGGGCCATAAACCAAGTTTTAATAAATTTAGAATTATTGTAATACTACACAGTATATTCTAGACCACAATTGAATTAAACCAGAAAAAAATAACAATAGGATATATGAAAAATTCCTGAATATTTGGAAATTAAACAACACAATTTTAAATGAAGTATGTGTCAAATGCTAAGAAATATTATAAAGTACTTATAACTGACTGATAATGAAAATACAGCATATCTGCTGCTAGGTGAAGTTTAAAGTGAAATGTTTGGCATTATTAGCTTATATTTTAAAAAGGAAAAAGTTCTAAAACTCATTATCTAAGCTTCTACATTAAGCTTGGAAAAGAAAAATAAATCAAAGTAAGTAGAAGGAAGGTGTTGGAAAATAATGATTTATGGCTATTTTCAAATATATACTGCTCAGGATTTTTCCGAGCTGGGTAGGCGGTACCCTGAGTGAAAAATGATTGAATAGAAACCCTAAAAAGAGAGATCTCCAGAGAGCTTTAGAGACAACTATGCCAGAGACATTTTTTACATTCCAAAGAGTAATAAAATCCCAGAAACCTCACCCTGCTACCCAGAGGGAAGATTTGATTACATTCCAGAGTCAAAATCTTTCTTTCTCCACCTCTGCAGGGGAGGAGGAGTGGATGTATCAGCTGCCCTATATGACCTCTGAAAATCATAATGTTAGAGTTTCTTTCCTGTGCACTGTATGCAAAGGTGACATCTGCCTTCATTGTGTAACCTTATGAGAAATTGGGGTATAGGAAAACCTATGCAAAAAGTTTTGTCAATAATTAAAAGCCTAGCTCTGATCAGAGCTTTTTCTATCCTAATGGAATAAATATAACAGTACATGTTTGTGTGTGTGTGTGCATGCACAAAAGTAGGATACCATGTTAGACCTTTTGCTGTTTCAGACTGAACAGTAAAAAACAAGAAAAACATGAATGAATATCAATTTAAAGGGATAAACAATAGCAAAAATCAACAGAAATAAACGCTGGTTATTATTAATTAAAAAATTGATAATCCTACATATAGACTGATCCTCAATATATTCTTCTGAAAAGAATAGAGAAAACACAAAATAAATATATCAAGAACGAAAGAGATGACATTATTACAGATACTAAATACTTGGTGATAAATTTAATTAAATATGTACTACAAATTCCTGAGAGAAACTAGAGACGATCTAAATAAAAAAAAATAAACCGTGTTCATTAATTTAAAAAATCAAGTTTTGGCCAGGCACGGTGGCTCACGCCTGTAATCCCGGCACTTTGGGAGGCCGAGGCAGGCGGATCACGAAGTCAGGAGATCGAGACCATGGTAAAACCCCGTCTCTACTAAAAATACAAAAAATTACTGAGGCGTGGTGGCAGGCGCCTGTAGTCCCAGCTACTTGGGAGGCTGAGGCAGGAGAATGGCGGGAACCCAGGAGGCGGAGCTTGCAGTGAGCCCAGATTGTGCCACTGCACTCCAGCCTGGGCAACAGAGCAAGACTCCGTCTCAAAAAAAAAAAAAAATCAAGTTTTAAGATGTTAATTTTCCCCCAAGTTAATCTATAGATTAATATAATTCAAATCTAAGTTCCAAAAATGTTATTTTTAGAAATTGTCAAGTTATTACTAGTAATTATATGGACATACAAAAAATTTAGAATAGCCACAGCATTTTGGAACAAATGCAAAGTTGGGATTACAATATCTAATTTCAAGATGTAATATAAAACTACAGTAATGAAGATAACATGTTATTGGTGGAATTATAGATATATAGATCAGTGGAGAAGAACAGAAATTCCAGAATTAAATTCACACATATATGGCCAATTGGTTTTCAACAAAGGTGTCAAGATAATCAATGGAGAAAGTATTTTTTCAGTAAATATTTCTGAAACAACTAGATATCCATTTTACAAATGAAACATTCTCTTTACCTCACATCATACACAAAAATTAATTTGAAAGTGACCTAAATGTAAACACAAAAACTATAAAACTTACAGAATAAAATATAAAAGTAAAAATCTCTGATTTGGAGAGGGGCAAAGATTTCTTAACACTTTCTGAATCATTGACACATAATATTTGTACTCATTTATGGAGGTACATGTGATACTTTGTTATATGCACTGAATGTGTGATGATCAAGCCAGGGTGTTTAAGATATCCATCACCTCAAGTATTTGTCATTTCTATGTGTTCAGAACATTTCAAGTTCTCTCTTCTAGCTATTTTGAAATATATAATACATTTCTCTTAATTATAGCCACTATACTCTGCTATTGAACATTAAAGCTTATCCCTTCTAACTGTGTGTTTCTACCCATTAATCAATCTCTCTTCATCTACCTCTTCCCACCTCCACCTGCACCACACACCATTCCTAGCCTCTGTTAACTGTCATTTTACTGTCTACTTCCAAGAGATTAACTTTTTTTTAGCTCCACCATATAAATGGGAACACATAAATTTTGTCCTTATGTAACTGGCTTATTTCATTTAACATAGTGACCTCTAGTTCCACCCATATTGCTGCAAATGCCATGATTTGGGGGCGGTTTATGGCCAAATCATATTTCATCATATATGTTTACCAGATTTTCTTTTTTCATTCATCCATTGATAAGCACTTAGGTTGATTTCATATCTTTGCTATTGTGAGTAGTACTGCAATAAACATGGGGGTGCAAGCATCCCTTCCATATACTGATTTTCCTTTGGGTAAATACCCAGTAGTGGGATTCATGGAGTAGTACTAAAGTTAGTTTTTAAGAAATTTCCATACTGTTTTCATTATTGCTATACTAATTTATGTTCCTATCAACAAGGCATGAGTTTTCCTTTCTCTGCATCCTCACTGACATCAGTTATTTTTTCTTTTTGAGAATAGCCACTCAATCTGGGGTAGCATGATATCTCATTGTGATTTTAATTTGTGCTTCTCTAATGACAGTGATGTTGGACATTTATCATTTACATGTTGATCATATACAAATTCTCCTTTCAAAAGAAGAATAGATATTTCTTAAAGACATTTCTCAAAAAGAAATGTCTATTCGGGTTCTTTGTCTACTTTCTAATTGAGTTATTGTTTGTTTCCTGTTTGTGTTCCTTATATGTTCTGGATATTAGCCCCTGTCAGTTGAATAGTTTGCAAATATTTTTTCCCATTCAAGAGGTTGTTGCTTCACTCTGTGGATTGTTTTATTTGCCATACAGAAGCATTTTAGTTTAACATAGTACCATTTGTCTATTTTTTGTTTTTATTGCCTGTACTTTTGAGATCTTAACCATAAAATCTTTGCCTGTGCCAATGTCCTGGAGTGTTTCCCCTGTTTTCTTTTAGTAGTTTTATAGCTTGGGGCCTTATGTTTAAGTCTTTAATCCCTGTTGAGTTGATTTTTGTATATGGTGAGAGATAAATGTCCTGTTTCATACTTCTGCATACGAATATCTAGTTTTCCTGGCACAAGTTATCGAAGAGGGTGTCTCTTTCCTGATGTATGTCCTTGGCTCCTTTGTCAAATATCAGTTGTTTCTAAATACATAGATTTCTTTCTGGGTTTCTATTCTGTTCCATTGGTCTGTGTGTCTGTTTTTCACACGAATATCATGCTTTTTTATTACTATAGCATCATAGTATATATTGAAATCAGGAAGTGTGATGCCTCCAACTTCGTTCTTTTTGTTCAGGATGTTTGGGTTGTTTGGTTCCATATATATTTTGGTCCCATATAAATTTCAGCATTGTTTTTTCTATTTCTGTGAGAAATGACATTGATATTTTGTTAAGGATTGCATTGTTTATAGATTACTTTGGATAGTATGGCCATTCTAACAATATTAATTCTTTTGATTCACAAACATGGGATTTTTTTTGTTTGTGTCCTCTTCAATTTCTTTCGTCAGTGTTTTGTGCTTTTCCTTATAGAGATCTTTCACCTCCTTAGTTAAACTTGTTACTAGTGGTTTTTTTTTGTAGCTATTGCAAATGAGATTGCCTTCTTTTCTTTTCAGCTAGTTCATTATTGGTGTGTAGAAATGCTACTCATTTTTGCATGTTGTTTTTCTATGCTGCTACTTCACTGAATTTGTTTATCAGATCTAAGAGTTTTTTAATAGAGCCTTTTGGTTTTTCTAAATATAATATCATGTTATCTACAAAGAAGGATAATTTGACTTTCTCTTTTCCTTTTCAGAAGGATTTTATTTCTTACTCTTTCCTGGTTGCTCTGGCTAAAATTTCTAGTACTATACTAAATAGAAGTGGTGAAAGTTGACATCCTTGTCTTGTTCTAGGTCTTAGAGGAAAGGCTTTCACTTTTTCCCCATTAAATGTGATGTTAGCTGTGAGTTTGTTACATGTGACCTTATTATGTTGAGGTATGTTTCCTCTATGCCTAGTTTTTGAGAGTTTTTATCATAAAGAGATGTTAAATTTTATCACTTTTTCTGTGTCTGTTGAGATGATCATATGGTTTTTCTTCCTCATTCTGTTGATGTGATATATCACATTTATTGATTTGCATATGTTGAAACATTCTTAAATTGCTGGGATAAATACCACTTTATCATCATGTATTATCTTTTTGATGTGCTGTTGTTGGATTTGGTTTGCTAGTACTTTGTTAAGGATTTTAGTCTATGTTCATCAGGACTATAGCCTGTAGTTTTCTTTCTTGTTGTGACCTTGTCTATAAGTAATGCTTGCTTATAGAATGAGTTAGGGAGAATTTCTTCCTCTTCAATTTTGTAGAGTAGTTAGAAAAGAATTGGTGTTAGTTCTTCTTTACAAGTTTCATAGAATTCAGCCATGTAGCCATCTGGTCTTGGGCTTTTCTTCATGGGGAGAATTTTTATTACTGATTTAATCTCATTACTCGTTATTGGTCTGTTCAAGTTTTCTATTTCTTCCTCACTCAATCTTGGTATTTTTATCCATTTCCTCTAGGTTTTCCAGTTTGTTAGAGTATTGCTGTTCATAACAGTCTCTGATGATCTTTTGTATTTATTTCTGTGGTATCAGTTGTAATGTCTCGTTTTTCATTTTTAATTTTGTTTATTTGGGTCTTGCTCTTTTTTCCTTGGTTAGTCTAGCAAGTGGTTTATAGATTTTTATCTTTAAAAACCAACTTTGTTTCACTGATCCTTTGCATTATTTAGGAATTTCTTTAGTCCCTTTTATTTAGTTCTGCTTTGATTTTTATTATTTCTTTCCATCTACTAAGCTTTCGTTTGGTTTGTTCTTGCTTTTCTAGTTCCTTGAGGTCAATCAGTAGACTGTTTGTTTGAAATCTTTCTACATTTTTGATATAGGTGATTTACTCCTATAAACTTTTCTGTTAGTACTGCTTTTGCTGTATTCCATAGGTCTTGGTATATTGTTTCCATATTCATTTGTTTGAAAAAAAATTGTGATTCTCCTCTTAATTTCTTCATTCACCTGATGGTCATTCAGGAGCATGTTTTTTAATTTCATGTATTTGTACAGTTTCCAAAGTTCCTCTTGTTATTAATTTCTAGTTTTATTTCACTATGGTCAGAAAACATACTTGATAATGATTTTCATTTTCTAAAATTTATTCAGACTTGTTTTGTTACCTAGCATATGATCTAACCTGTATAATGACCCATCTGCTTATGAGAAGAATGTGTATTCTGCAGCTGTTAAATAAAATGTTATGTAAATGTCTGTTAGGTCCATTTGATCTAAAGCACAATTTAAATTCAATGTTTCTTTGTTATATTTCTGTCTAGATAACCTATCTAATGCTGAGAGTGGAGAATTGTATTAAAGTATATCTCCCTCTTTAGAACTAACAATATTTTCTTTATATATCTGAAAGCTCCAATGTTGGGTGCATATATTTTTATAATTGTAATATTCTTTTGATGAATTGATCCCTTTATTATACAATTACCTTCGTTGGCTCTTTTTACTGTTTTTGACTTAAAGTTTGTTTTACCTGACGTAAGGGTAGCTACTTCTGCTCACTTTTGGTTTCCATTTGCATCGAATATATTTTTCCATCACTTAACTTTTAGGCTATATGTGTCTTTACAGGTGAAGTGAATTTCTTGTAGGTAGCATATACTTGGGTCATATTTTTATCCATTCAGCCAGTCTATATCTTTTAAGTGGAAACTTTAATTCATTTACAAAGTTATTATTGGTATGTGAGAACTTATTCCTGTTATTTTATTAATTGTTTACTATTTGTTTTGTATATTTTTGTCTTCCTTTCTTTCTCTCTTATTGTTCATCATTGCAGTTTGGTGGCTTTCTGTAGTGGTAACTTCTGAGTTCTTTCTCTTCCTCATTTGTGTGTTTACTCTGCCAGTGAGTTTTATATGTTCATGTTTTCATGATGGTAGATAATGACCTTTCACTTCCAGATATAGGAATCCCTTAAGTATGTCTTGCGGGGCCAGTGCAGTTGTGGCAAATTTCCTCAGTTTTTGCTTGTCTGGGAAAGACTATATTTCTCCTTCTTTCATGAAGGATAATATTGCTGAGTGTAGTACTCTTAGCTGACAGTTTTTTTTTCTTTCTTTCTTTCAGTATTTTGAATATATCATCCCACTCCCTCCCGGCCAATAAGGTTCTTGCCGAGAAATTCACTGTTAGTCTGATGGCGGCTCCCTTACACATGACTAGAAGCTTTTCTCTTGCTATTTTTAGAATTCTCACTGTCTTTGACTTTTGGCAGTTTGACTGTAATGTGCTATGGAACCTTTTTAGGGTTGTATCTATTTGGGGACCTCTGAGCTTCCTATATCTGGATGTCTAATATCCTTCTGGACTTGGGAAGTTTTTAATCTATTATTTCATTTAATGGCTTTTCTATGCCTTTGGCCTTGTCTTCATCATCTTGAACCCAAAATTAGAATATTTAGTTGCTTTATGGTATCCTATATGTTATGTAGGCTTAATGTCATTCTTTTTTATTCCTTTTTATTTCTTTTTTTTGTATGAGTTATTTCAAAAGGCTTGTCCTTATGTTATAAAATTCTTTCTTCTAGTGATGCTCTCAAATGTATTTTCTAGTTCATAGGATTCTTCAATTCTAGGATTTTTGTTTGTTTTTTTAGGATATTTCTCTCTTAAGTGAATTTCTCATTCATATTTTGAATTGTCTCTTTCTGATTTATTTGTAATGTTTATCTGTGTATTTTTGGATCTCAATGAGCTTCTTTGAGATCATTATTCTAAGTTATTTTTCTGGCATTTCAAAAATTTCTTTTTCATTGGAATCTGTTGATAAATAATTATTGTGTTTCTTCAGAGGTGTTATATTTCCTTGTTTTTCATTTTTATTGTGTCCTTACCTTGATATCTACACATCTGGTGTGACAGCCACTTCTTCCAATTTTTTGGATTGGCTTTCACTGGGGAAGACTTTTTCCTGAAAATGTATCTATGGTATTATTTGATTAGAGCTCTTTAGGTTTGTTTCTGGGTGTGTGCAGTAGTGTAGTCTCCCTACAATGTCTTCAGCTATAAACAGTGTCAGTGGTGTCTGTGATTTCTTCAGTGTTTAGGCCGAAGTTGTTATGAGAGGATATGTGAGGCTTTCCTAGGGATAGGGATGCCAGTTGGGCCAGGCCTTGAGCCCAAAGGTGGCTGCTAAAGGCTAAACATGCTTGTACTTGGGGACCTAGGAATTGTATGTGGCAGCTGGTGTTAGTAGGTCCAGAGGATCTAATTTTTGTGGCTCCAGGTGGCTGGCTTAAGTGCCAGCAATAGCAGCAATGGGCTGGGCAGGTGGGTGGTTCCTCAGTCCCATAGGCAGCAAGTGTGCTGTGGGCAATGGCAATAGCAGTGGTGGGATAATCCTTGAGCTTCAGGTAGCACACATTGGTGTTAGTATTGGCTGTGACGAGATGTGTGGGCCAGTTCTCAGGTTTCCTGGTGGCATGTGTGGGGGTGGGGGTGGGCAGTGGTGGCGCTGGAAGGCTGGGCAGGCTCATTCTCAGGCTGCTGAGGGAAATGCGCACATGGGTGTGACTATAGTAAATAGGTGGGGCAATTCCCAGACCTCTGGGCAGCATGTTCAGGTAGAGGCAGCAGTGGCGGTGGTGGGAGATGAGAGCCTGCATCCAGTCAGTACCTCCTTGAAAGCAGTGAAAATGCATTATCTCATTCCCAGATACTAATACAGTATCTGGCCAATAGTATGTAAATAATAAATATTTGATGAATTAAAAATATAAACATTTGAATAAATAAATGACACTGAATATAGTCAGACAAAATAGCAAGCTGTTTTATAATGAATAACATTTTGGGAGGATTATGAAAAGACTCCCTGCTTGAATGTTCTCCTGGGAATCTACCATGACATGATTATTGATAATCTGCCATTAAAAACAAATAACACTGGATAATGGGCATCACTTCTCCAAGATTCCAGTGTTTTTTTAATGCAGATATTTCTGCAAAGAGATAAAAGATTACATCACTAATACCAACTGACATCAACACATCAAACTTACTAAGATTTCCAGTAAATGACTATTAGAATACACAGGAAGTTCTTATGTTCTGATGTGGGAAAGAAGGAAAAAGGGAGTTCTGAGTATGGTGTTACTGCTAGAGAACACTGGCCTAAGTAGTGGGTCATGAGTAATTTGAGAGTTGCAAAGGGAAACTCTGCATTTGAGCAGTCAGTGATCTGTTAAAAGGAAAAAAAAAAAACAATGCAAAAAGGGAAAGGGGAAAACATAGGAAACACCTCTTGATCCTTCTTTTTTTCCTTTGGAGAAAGTTATAGAGTGAGTCATTTTGTCTCTTGGAACATTCCAGGAGATGATTCTCTGGGACAGTGGCCAATACAAGGACCATCTGCTTGGGGAGCTAGAATTTGATGCTTCTCAAACTAATAACATTCCTTTCTCCTAAAAACCCATTTCTGGGCTGACACTTACTGTTGTGACACTTCCATGTGGTTCAGCAAAATAGGTAATAAATTTTACTTGAATTTAATTGGCACTAAGCAACTAAAACAATCCTTGAGCTTTGGAAAATGTTTCTTTTCTTCCAGAAGGCCCATACCAAATAGAAATCATGTGGCTGGAACACATAATTTACTTAAAACTTTGTATAGTATGGCAGAGAAAATGTGCATCAATTCACACATCATATTCTTCCTCCCAGGGCACATGGAAAACTGCATTTCCTAGTGGACTTGCATTTAGGCAGGGCCATGAGCCAAAACAGAAAACTTAACTGTGGGTTACTTGTGGGCAAAGAAAGTAAAAAATCCTTTCAGAATCCCTTTGTCTTTCTCTCTTGCCCTGCCCTGAGTACTGGTGACATTTGATCTAGATGGCAAAGACTCCATGGTCTTGGGTACCTAGGTGACTTTGCAAAGATAAAATTCTCTGCCCTTGCTAGCCTTCCTTGAACATGTAACAAGGGTTAGAAACAACTTTTGTTGGGCAAAGTTACTGTGATTGGACTTAATTTAGCCTATATGACTAATGAAGCTATTAAATCTTTTATACAAAATAATTATTATATTTTCCTATTTCAAAACTTTATTAGAATCAAACATACAAAAGAGAAAGAAATTTTGAATTAGGGGAATTAATGGGAGTTTCTTTGATGTCCCCCCACTGGTCCATTTAAAATAGTATTTGTTTCATATTTTTAAACTTTTCAATGTACCACTATTTATTTTTAATCTTATGGAATGTTTTTAAAAGTTTGGCAGAGTCTCATCAAATTTGAAGTGCCAAATCACCATCATTGACAAATAGAAAGTATGCTAATGAAAATACAGTAAGGTTTTTATCTCCTTATATATACATACACATACATACATATGTGTGTATGTATGTTTGCATATATATGTATACATATGTATATGTAAACTTATGATTTAATGCAGAATATATGGAAGTGACATATTAATTCAACTATTTTTATCTTTCCAAATTTTTATTTTGCTGAGTTATTCAGAGTTCTACATAAAAGATTTATAAAATGCATCATACAAAAAGATGAGACTTTACAAAAAGTAGCTAATAAAAAGAATATATTTTTCCCAAAATATAATATTTCTATCCCATAAAGCAGGATTTGGCAAACTTTGCCTGAAAAGGGCAAGAGAGTAAATATTTTAGATTTTGTGGGCCATATATAGTCTCTGTCAAATATTACTTGTTTTGTATGTATGAAAACCCTGTAAAAACGTTGAAATAACTCCCCATTCTTAGCTTCCACAAACAAAAAACAGGGCAAGGATCAGATTTGGCCCACAGGCTATACAGATTGCTTTCCCTGCCATAAAGAGTTTACTTCATTAGAAATATATATATATATAGAGAGAGAGAGAGAGAGAAAATATATATATATATATATATATATATATATATATTGCAAATGCAAATATGTAGAGAAATTCAATTTTCAAACCCATTGAGGCATTTGTCTTTTCCTTAAAATGGTGACTTCAAATAAAAAGCTGCTAAGGTAGAGTTGGGTGAGGACGATATGGGACCACTCGCCTTATGAATTTCCAGTCTGAAGCAACTTTGTTTTCTGATCTATTAAAAACATTGGTCAATGTCTGTATGTTCACCATCCCTGTCTTTGGCTGTGGTGTCTGGGTAATACAGACAGAGCACCAAATAAAGAATCGCACACCACTGGAGACTGAGGCAGACTTCTGGGATTCCTAACTATCTTTCTAAATAACTTATTTATTGTGCTGTCTTATGCCTTATAACATAAAATCATTCTTTGCCTCCAAATTAACTCTGTAAGTTGTCTTCATTTCTTTTGACTGTGACTGAAGGGCTTCAAAAGACAGGTATATTACACAACATTCTTAGTATTAAGCAGAGCGACTTTGACTAATTTGAGTAAAAACTTACATACACATAGCGTAACTGATAGATTTTTTTTTTTTTTTTTTTTAAAAAAGCTAGACAAGAAGGGCAGGGACATGGGTAAGTCGCAGACTTCTTGGCCAGGGAGCTGTTTTCAGATGTTAGAATCTGGACTGCATTATATACAGTTCTCTACTACAAATTAAAGGCCCCAGGCGAGAATATGATTGATCTAGATTGCATCGCATCCATAGTCATTCAGTCGAGGAGATGGGAGGGAAGTATTTTCCCTTAAGGAAAAGAAAGAATGTAAAAACAAACAATAACAAAAAAATGAAAACAGATAAGCAAGAAAGGAAAAAGTTATTCTTACAAGTTTTTAATAACTATTTCGTTCTATGCAACAAAGTATATAACTAGTTCTGCCTAATATGTAAGAAGCTACACAGGATTAATTTTAACCCTATTTCTTCTTGGAAAAATCAGAAGTATTAGCAATAGTTGTCTTTGGCAAGTAGTAGAGACTACTATTTCTTAAGTTATCAAAAATTGATCTGGAAAACAGCAATTTTATCCACAATCTAGGCCAATAAACATGAAAACTGTTACTTGTTTTAATAACAAGTTGGGACACCATAGTTTCTGGACTTCAAGATCATAAACGACTAGGTTCCAGATATTGAAAACTAATGTGTCAGTTTGTGCCCATTTCTTTGCCTTTTTGATGCCTTATCATAAATAATATTGAAGGGCACTAAAATCAAAGAGGCTTCTTATCTCATGCAGCTGCTGCTATTCATCCTTCAGTAGCAAACCCGTTCATTCTCATACCAAGCTATCCTTTACCTGAAGGTGTGCTCTTTTTCTTTTATTTAGTCACTATTAGGGTTTCGATAGTTCACAATCACTTCTAAATATTGACATTCTATGATACAGGCACATATTAATGTAACAAATATTGTGTGGTTCCGTCTCTCCCTTAAGTCTCAGAAATATCTGAGTTTCTAATTCATATATTTATTCAAACCATCTCATGACCTCTATGTTCCTTTGTCATTTCAGACTTGGAGCTTTCAAATAGTGACCATGTAGTGCTTTAGACACTCCATTTGGAGAAAAGTTTCCTTTATGAAATTAACTGAAATGTAAATGTTAGTAGATGCTTGGCTAATTCTATTTACTTATTTATTTATTTTGAGACGGGGTCTTGCTCTGTCACCCACACTGGAGTGGAGTGGCACAATCACGGCTCACTACAACCTTGACCTCCTGGGATCAAGCAATCCTACCTCAGCCTCTCAAGTAGCTAGGACTACAGGTGTGCGCCATCATGCCCTGCTAAGTTTTTACTTTTTTGTAGATATGGGGTCTCCCTATGTTGCCAGGCTGATCTCAAACTGCTGGCCTCAAGCTATCCTACCACTTCGGTCTCCCAAAGTGCTTATATTACAAGTGCGAGCCACCACAATTGGCCTGTTTGGTTAATTCTCTGAGTTAATTTTTACGCCTGTTGTATAGTATAAATATGTCTTTGTAAAATTGAGTTTATCTGAGAAAGACTAAACATCCTATAGCAATGGAGAAGAAATAAGCGTATCTTTGTATCCACAATTGTGAAAGGAATCCTGCATAGTTTCTGACCCCAGCATACATCAAGTCCCCTGTGGGAACTTCAGAAAGTCATTTGATTTAATGTAAGTATCTGGGTTATATTTTGTGTATTGTGAAACTCTTATAGCCTCTTTATGGGTGTGGGAGCAGAGCATAAAGGAACACACAGCTCTTCTATGAATCTCTGGGGGGCTGTTCCATTGGAAGAATCCATGCCTACCAGTACTTTGTAAGGCCAGAATCTTCCTTGCAGCATTTATTCTGGAATAAAAGAAAAGCTCTATATCATTTCTTAGGGAAGGAGATAATGAAGAAAAAAACACTGGTCTAGATTCAGACTGACACATTTAAATCCTGGCCCTATTTATCAGCTAAATGACCTTGAGCAAAGGATTTCGTTTTTCTGAGTCATAATTTTCCTCTATCTGCTTGGGTAATATCCTACCTAAAATGTTGTTAAGAAGATTAAATTATATAATACACAGGGAAACTGGCACAGGTAGGAAGAGCTCATTAAATTATAGCTAGGATTTTCCCCTCAATTTCTTGAAAATTTTGAGATTAGCATCTTCTCGGAATTTATGTAAGATGAAGACTGATGAAGCACCATGCTCTCCGATACTGTAAAATGTCACCTATGTCATGATCACATTGCAATGTAGAAAGATAGTATTCGATAAACCTTTTGTATTTTAATTAAAATCTATTATTAATGGTCTCCCTTTTATCTTTAATTTGGTCTTCTTAACTTGGGACTTGAAAAATATGTAACTGCTTAGGGTCTCTGCAGTTAGCTTGAACCACTGTCTGGAGTTCTTGAATTCTAAACCTAAATAAAACCTTCATAGGTTTCATTGGGATGAGATATTTTGCTTCCCTTCAGTATAATAAAAGATTACTTTTTCCAAAATGTTGAGGGGACTATGGGAATGATGGACTTTTACCCATTGTGTTGGCTCATGCTAAGCAGTAAAAGAAAGGTGGAGTTCTCCAAGAAACATGGTTTCTTAGCCAAGTCATCTCCATATTCCTCCCATGGCTACTCCTGCCTAGACTTTGATATTTCTTATGCCTTTTAGCACCTTCAAGAACCTCTGTAAATGAACCACTCTGTATTCAAAACAAGACTACTAGATTATCCAGTAGCTTCCATGCTGAAGAAAATAATAATAATAATAGTTGAATAATAATATTGAATATTATAATTCTATATTATTATATAATTAGATATTATAGAATTATTCTATATTATTCTACAATAGAATATTATATATAGCATTATATATTATAATGTATTATAGAATGATATATATTATCTATATATTATATGATATTATATCAATATATTATAATAGAATATCAATGTAGAATTATTTATTATTATAGAAATAAAGAAAACATTTTAACTTCATGCTTATTATACAGCATGTTGTATACAAGCATTATCTCATAAGTTTTATAACACTATTTTTGTTTTTACAGCTGAGAGAAATGAATAATTTTAAGGGCTGCTTCTATAAGGAACTCAGTTCAGCACTCTGCTTAATTCTTAATTTGCACTGGACCTTTTGGGAGAATTAATAGTTCTCCCTGACCAGAACACTTGGGTAAGGCCATTACAAAACCTAGTAAGGCCTTGAAAGCCCCTTCTCTGATATGGCTGGACCCTGCTGGCACCTTTAACTGCACCTGGCCACAAATACCATTCTTAACCAAAGTATTTCCAATCTCATATCCGACGATAATAGTACAACTCAAGACACAGGTTACAGTGCCATTTTGAAAAGAGTGATTTAGACATTTGACTATCCCTTCAAAAGCTTTCCCTTTACCACTTCAAAGTGGCTGAAGTGGTTAGACTTGTGGTTGCCCTTGTCCAAGCTGTTGTCTAGACTCTTCTTTCTGACTGGAAAAACAAAGCAAGAGAATGTGACAGGGCTGTAACGTTGGCTGAGGTCTGCAGGAACTGGGGCTGATAATGGAGAGGGTAGAGCCAGCCGTGGGTGACAATAGTTTTGCAAAGAGAAATAGAAGTCTGGGTCACTTATGGAAAAATGGGAAAAATAAAGTTTTGTTGCACATGGATCTTCAGTTAGAAGTATGTAATAATAGACCAGGCGCAGTGGCTCACGCCTGTAATCCCAGCACTTTGGGAGGCTGAGGTGGGCGGATCACAAGGTCAGGAGATCGAGACCATCCTGGCTAACACAGTGAAACCCTGTCTCTACTAAAAATACAAAAAATTAGCCGGGCGTGGTGGTGGGCGCCTGTAGTCCCAGCTACTAGGGAGGCTAAGGCAGGAGAATGGCGTGAACCCGGGAGGAGGAGCTTGCAGTGAGCCGAGATCGCGCCACTGCACTCCAGCCTGGGTGACAGAACGAGACTCTGTCTCAAAAAAAAAAAAAAAAGAAGAAGAAGAAGAAGAAGTGTGCAATAGTAATTGGTCAAGACGGAAAGGATGAATTGGGATTTGGATCCAGAAATTTCTTGATGCCACAGAAAGTAGGAAGTGGACATTTTATATTGTACCTGCAAAGGAATGTATGGATAATAGTAAATTGCTTCTAGAGCAATGAAGCCACTTACATAGTTAAAAAAGTGAAGACTTTGCTACTGCCAAATTTGCTGCAAGGATTACTTCCTGTTCTTAGAGATCAACCCAAAATGAAGATCGAAAGCCAGTCCTGCAAAGACCAAAGACTTAAGACCATCAATATCTCCTTAACTACAGTGGTCTCTTGTGTTCTCTAAGCGATTTCCTCTAATCAAAGTCGCAACTCAAGTATGTAGGGGGTTTGCAACAACTTCAAGTTCTTAAATCCCAACGTGAGACACAGGGTTATATATCAAGATAAGATATTCATTCAGGGTATCTCATTGGAGTCTATGATGAACATGTGAACTACCTCTAATAATACTCTAGGGATACTCTTTGTGTAAAACTGTGATAAAGGTTATTCTCACTCACAGAGAAGAATGTTTTTGATATAAGGAGTATGTATCAAACACTACCTGCCTGAAATACGATGTTTCCATAGAGGATTTTTTTTTTTAATTCATACCTCAAATTAGGAAACAGGAATGCTTTTACAAATTCCTAGATTGTGCTTTTTAAACGGAAATTCTGTTAGTTCTAAATAAACAATGCATTTTATTATTTCCTCTTCAACATTATACATACAAGCTTTTATTAAAGTCACAGGTGCCTTTAACTTGAAGTACCGTTTTAAATCTCAGACACATAAATGTTTGGATATTAAGAAGAGACCTGTGTAAGATTCAAATCCTTCTTTCTTTAAGTTTTGCTAAATATCCTCTAAGAATGTAATATAGGCTCTAAATTACCACCTGGAGCTAATAGGAATCAAAACTTTCAGTAAAGCCTGGAAATTGAGACCATAAACAGAATAATGGTAGAGGGACCTATAGAGTTATCAGATCCCCAAACCATCCTCAAACCATGTTGTTCTGAAGGCTCTGTAGAGCAGGTAGTTTTAAGTTTTTTAATGTCATGGAATAGAATGTAAGTTTCTCACACGCTGTGAAGTTCTTCCTTCTATCTAATATAAATCTGTCTTGCTGCAGTTTTAGCTCATTTCCTGCAGTTTGAATCTCTGTGATCAGGAAGAACAGCTGGTCTCTGTCATCCTTACAATAACCACTCATATTCCTGAAGTTATATCAGCCTTAGGTTTCTTCTTCTCTAGGCTTAAAAGCCCAGCTCCTTTAACTTTTCCTCAGAGGTCCCATTTCTCAGCCATTTTATCATTTTGTTGATTGCTTCTGGACTGTCTCCAAATTCTGTGTCAGTCGTGCTTCCCTCAAACTGGAACAGGCTGTGAGTACTGGAGACCTTGCTACGGCCAAATACATCGGAAGATTACTTCCTTTTCTTACTGGTCAGCTACTGCTAATAGAGCTGTACAGATCAAAACGACCCTCATAAAACCCTGAGCTGCCATTCTGTCCCCACTGCTTCCCCCACACTCAGTCCTCACATACAAAAATAGAGATAAAATGTATTTTTACAATAGGGACAAGTCAGGTCAGAGATGTGCCACTTTCACATTTAGCACTGGGAGAGGCAGGAAGCAGCCAAATGCCTAGGCAGAAAGGGGCAGGTCCCCAGTGAAACCCCACCTCCAAGCCAAACACAGGTTAAAACCTGAAAGACAAGCTACCAGTTAAATCCTTGGACCAGGTTGAGAATCTCCCTTCCTGTTTGGCACGCTTTCCTCTGATTGTCCCCACCCTTCACGTATTTTACATATACCTACCCTTTCCTAATTGGTTTTCCACACTGTCATGCCCATCTTGAGTGGTCTCTTTGCTTTAATCATTTTTGCATACTCACAAACCAATCAGTACACACACCGCATTCTGAGTCCATAAAAGGCCCCAGACCCAGCCACACGGAGGAACTTTCCTGACTGTGGGGGTGGATACCCCTCGCATCCTCTCTCCACTGAGAGCTGTTTTGTTGCTCAATAAAATTCTTCTCTGCCCTCCTCACCCTTCTGTGACTTCATTCTTGGGCGTGGTACAAGAGCTCAGAAACCCCCAAATGCTGCAGGTACAAGCTATGGCCAAGCAAGGCCTGGAAGGGGCCTTGCCAGCCGGGGGTCCCTGTCTTGCAAAGTGACTGAGAAGAAAAATCCTACATCAGCATCCCTCTTTTTTCATGCTCCCCCTTGCTGTCTCTCACCTTGTCAAGCTATCTGTCTTGCCAGCCTTTGAACATTCACATACTTGCATCTATAGCCTCTGGAATATCTCCCTGCCTCAAGACATTGTGCCAGAGGTTTTGAGAGCTCTCCCACTCTCTCTCCTCATCTACTGTCTTCTTTCAAACTCCTACCATACTAGTTAGGTCTATTTTCAGCATAAGTAAAAGAACTTCAGCTCAAATTGAAAATAAACTCTTACTGAAAATGAGAGATGCCTAATTGTTCAGTTTTAGAGGTTTGTGAATATTATATGTAAATGATATCACAGAATGAGCATTTTTCTGCAACTTATTTCCAATCATAGTATGCTTATGATTCTTATCTTACATTGATGCATATACCTTAGATTCATCTACTTTTCCTTTCTGTTTTGTGTTGCAGTGTATAAGTTATCACTATTGTTGAATTTACTTGTCAGTAGACAATTAGATTATTTCCAGATTTTTGTTATTTTAAGCAAAGCTATTATAAAAATTTTTGTATGTTTCCATCTATATATGTTCAAGGTTTTCTCTAGGATATATCCCTAAGAATGGAATTGCTGAGTCATTAAAAGTATGTACATTTTCAGCCTTAATAAGTGTTACACAGTTTTCCAAAGTGATTGTAAAAATTTGTATTTCTACACCTGTGTGTGTATAGTATAGATATTCTAGAGATTAATATTTTATCTGATGATGTATACCTTGCAAAGATTTTTATGTGACTTATCTTTTTACTTTCTCTGTTTTGTTTGTTTAACAGAAGTTCTTAATAGGGTGAATTTTTTTTCCACGTATTTCGCTTACAATTTTTGAGTCTTATCTAAGAAATCGTATTCTAACTCAATGTTATAAAGATAATCAGCTACGTTTTCTTTCACATTTAGATTTTTAATTTATCTAGCATTGATTTCCTTATTGTGTGAACTAGGAACCCAGTTTGTTTTCTTTTACATGTAGATAAGCAGTTTTCACTGTACTATTTATTAACCTGTTTGTCTTCAATGTCAGTTCTGTCATATATCAAGATTCTATATGTGAGCCTCATTTTGGATCTCTATTCTGTTCCACTGATAGTTTTCATATCCAAATACCACTGCCCAACTTTCCTAATTACTTTAGCAAGTTTTCATCACTTTATTCTTCTTTCAAAATATCTTGATACTTCTTGGCTCATTGCTATTCCACATAAATTTTAATTCCATTTGTCAAACTGTCTCTCTCTGCCTCCAATTATCCTACTGGTATTTTAAGTGGAAATATACTGCATCTATACATCAATATATTTTTAAGATGTTGAATTATTCAATCCATGAATGTAGTCTATCTCTCCATTTATTGATCTACTTTCATGTCTTTTTCTAAATTTTTATAATGGGCTTCATAATGGTTATTGTTACTGAGTGATAGGAGTTCTTTACACGGTCTGAATGCTAACCTCTCATCAGATACATGATTGGCAAATATTTAATCCCATTCTGTGGGTTGTCTTTTCATTCCCTTGATGGTGTCCTTTCATACACAAAACTTTTAAATTTTGATGAAGTCCAAGTTACCTACTTTTTTCTTTTGGTGTCATGCCCAAGAAATCATTGCCAAATTCAATGTCATGAAGATCTTCCCCTAAGTTTTCTGTTAAGAGTTTTATAGTTTTAGCACTTACATTTAGGTCTTTGGTCCATTTAAATGAATTTTCATATAAGGTTCAGGGTAAGGGTCTAACTTTATTCTTTTCATGTAGATATCCAGTTTTTCCAGCATCATTTGTTGATAAAACTGACCTTTTCCCATTGTGCCAATCTTTTAAAAATTTTTATCATTCTACTGGGTCTGTGCCAGTAACACTAGTGGTTTTTGTTTTTACTTCTTTAATCATGTCGAACATTTTTAAAGGTTTCTATTGACCATTTCTATATCTTCCTTTATAAATTTCCTGTTCAAGTCTTTTGTCTATTATTTTAGTGGGTTCATTTATATTTTAGTATTGGATTGTAAGATTTGCATATGTGTTCTGGACGGAAGTCGTTTTGAAATATAACATTATTTCATGAACATATCGTAACATTTCCTCACAATCTGACACTTGCTTATTTACCATTTTCTTTTTTTTTTTTTTTTTTCTTTTTTGAGACAGAGTCTTGCTCTGTCACCCAGGCTGGAGTGCAGTGGCATGATCTTGGCTCACTGCAAGCTCTGCCTCCCGGGTTCACACCATTCTCCTGCCTCAGCCTCCCAAGTAGCTGGATCACAGGTGCCTGCCACCACGCCTGGCTAATTTTTTTGTATTTTTAGTAGAGACGGGGTTTCACTGTGTTAGCCAGGATGGTCTCGATCTCCTGACCTTGTGATCTGCCCACCTCGGCCTCCCAAAGTGCTGGGATTACAGGCGTGAGCCACCGTGCCCGGCCTTATTTATCATTTTCTTAATGGTATCTTTTAATTGGCATCTTAAACTGGGATTACAATCATTTAATCTATTTTTCTTTCATAAATAAGGATTTTTCATCCAGTTCTTAAATTTTTTTCTACACCACTTGGTCATGAAGATTTTCTCTTGCTTTCTACAAGAAACTGTAGAGTTTTATACTTTATGTTTAGGCCTATGATTTGTCTTGAATTAATTTTTATATATGATCTGAGATATGATTGAAGGCTCATTTTTTCCCCCACATAGGCAGTTTTTCCAGAACCATATATTGAAAAGATTTGTCTTTCTCCACTGAATTGTTCCAGTTCCTTCATTAACATTTTTGACTATAGAAGTGTAGTCTTTGTCTGGACTTTGTATTCTTTCTGACAGTTTAAAAAAATATTTATGGCTATCTTGATATAAATCACTGTCTTGATTACTGGAGTTTCATTACAATAAGTCTTGAAATTGTGTATTAATAGTTTAAATGTTCAAACTCAGCTCTTCTTTTTCAAAATTGTTTGGCTATTCTAGGTTCCTTGAAAGTCCATACAGATTTTACAATCATCATGTCAATTTCTACCAAAAACCTTTCTAGATTTTGACTGAGATTGATTGCATTGAACCAATAGATCGATTTGAAGAAAATTTAGTTGTTGAGAACATTATATTGCAATCTGTAATCATGATATATCTCTATTCATTTAAGAATTTCATTTTTCTTAACAATGCTTTGTTAATTTTAGTGTACAAGTCTTACATACACTTGTTAAATTTATATGTAAGTATATCATGTTTTGAATGCTGTTATGAATGGTATTTTTTAAACATTATTTTTCAATTGTTAATTGTAGGTATTTGAAAATACAACTGATTTTTGCAAATTGGCCTTTATACAGAGCAAGTATTAGTGATAAAGTAGGTATGCATAGAAAGAGCCCCAGAAATTTTCATCAGGGTCTCATTGCTTCTATTGCCAATCATTAAGCTGTGGATGCTTAGGGCAAAACTCTTCAAGGCCAGTCGATGATTTACTATGCAGTGGTAAGCTGAATTACTCTACAAATCATGGGTTTAGGGGTTTTGGTTATCTGCAAGTAAAAGAATTGCCAGTGAAAAGTACTTTAACATAGAGAGACTAAAGAATTCAGACATTCAACAATTTAATGTTAACAATGCCCAGCATCTAACCAAAAAATTGGAAAAATAGGAAGAAGCTGAAAAATGTTACCTATAAACAGGAGGAAAAAAATGAAAACATAGAGACAAAAATTACAAATATAATGTAATTAGCACAAAAAGACTCAAAAAGATAGAAAAGGAATTAAAGTAAGACATAAATGTAAATGAGAATAGAAAATGAAGATTTTTTAAAAGCACACAACCAAAGGAAATCCTGAAATGAAGATAAGATCAAATTGAACACAAAGCAATAGAAATGTCCATGTCAGATATTGAACTTGTTACTTCTAGAATTTCCATTTGGTTTGTTTCCATTCTTCCATTTTTTTATTGAGATTCCCTACTTGTACCTTCGTTATACTGATGTTTTCTTTGAAACTTTACTATATTAATACTAGTTCTTTTAAGTATCTGATGACTATTTTCATCATCTCTATCATTCTGATGTGTTTCTGTGAGTTATGAGTCACATTTTCCTACTTCTTCCCAGTTCTAGTAATTTTTATTGGATGCTGGACTTTATGAATGTTACACTGTTGAATATCTGGATTTTGATGTCTTCCTTAATAACGTTGAGGTTTGTTCTAGTAGGATGTTAGTTTACTTCTACATGGCTCGATCCTTTCAAAATTTGTTAAAGTCTAGAGCAGCCTTTTCTCTAGTTCTGGTGTAGTCACAGTAATACAGGGTGACACTTTTAGGGTCTCTACCCAATGCTCCAAGTGTTCAATAATGTCACTGCACTTTGACTATGTTGCTCAGTTCACTTGTTGTGGTTCTTTTCCTGGCACTTGTTCTTTTTTTACGTGGCTGTTCTTTGCCTCATATTGTAGAGTCTTGCCCTGCATATGTATGATCTTTATAGTATTAGGCCAAAGACTTAATAAACCCCTATATAGACTTTTGGGGTTCCTTATCTTCCTTATCTGAATACCTTTTTTCCATTGGTATTCTGCTCCACAATTCCAGCTTCTCTGAACACTGGTATCTGTCTACTCAACTCAGTGAGACATGCTCTATTTGAGCTTTTCATTCCTGCACGGCAGGCAGAGAATGGGTACAGTCACGGTACTCACCCTGCTTATTCACCTTCCCTCATAGATTACCATCTTGCACTTCCTTGTTTCCAATATCTAAAAATGCTTATTTCATATATATTTGCCAAGTTTTACAGGTGTTTTCAGTGGGAAGACTAGTCTGTTACCAATGATATGGTTAGATGCAGCAGTGTCTCCAGGTAATTTTGAGGTTCAGCTGACTTTCGTTCTGCACCTGGGTTCCCTTTTATTTGCTATCTGCTAAATTTGAAAAGCACTTTGTCCTGACTGAGTAGTTTTCCCTCCAGTTCCAGAGATAATTCCTCTCTTTGGAGTGAGGCATGTTGTTGAGAAAACAGATTACAGAAAAGACAAAGTGTTTTTTTTTTTTAATTTGGTGAAGGTACAATTATTGAAAATACTCTGCAACTTTATTTGCTACTGTTCACCCACAGTTTTAAAAATGGGACTAAGTAAATCAGTAGCTATATACCCATGGTTCTCAATTGTCCACACCATTTCCAAAGTAGAAGGAGAAAGACTGCAATCCAGTTGAGAAGCCACATTGGGAGTTGGAAAGAGATAAGCCTATACACACTTCTTCTTTTAGTCCTGGCTTTATATCCTTGGATTACAATTCAATTGCCAACTAAAATTGTTTAATGCCTATGTCTTCCATGGCATTCCCGTAATTATAGTGCTTGTCCCTTGAAATTAGGGAAAATTAGTCAGTTACTGTAATAATTCTTTAGTTTGTCCTGAAGGAAAGTTTTATGTTTTGCAAAAACCTTTCTTCATTTTAAGCAATATTGGCTAGAACTTTTTTAAGTTTATTAGATCTTTCGTGCATTTCAGATCTGACTTCTATACTGTGGTAGTCATGACAGCTGTCCACCAAGTATTTCCAACTCCTACCTTCTAGGATTGTGGTAGATTGCACTTCCTTAAACTGCTTCTTTGGAATTTAGGCTTCTTCATGTGATTTGCTTTGACAAATGAATTGAAAAAGGAAGGGAGTGGCACATTTCCAAGCAGAAGCTTTCAGAGCCAGTAAATGGTTTAACATGTCCTTTTCCTTTTCATGGATTGTGTTGAAGCGTATATTGAGATGAAACTTACATCTGCATGGGGCACTGAGCAGAGACCCCAGCATGCTGCTGCCACTACCACCAGCTGCACACACAAAGCTGTGTTCGGTTTATGGTGTGATTGAGAAATAAACCATTTTGTGATAAGTTACTGAAAATGCAGGATTGTTGGTATTACAGCATAATCTAGCCCTTCTTGGC
Organism: Nomascus leucogenys; assembly: GCF_006542625.1. Taxonomy (NCBI): domain Eukaryota; kingdom Metazoa; phylum Chordata; class Mammalia; order Primates; family Hylobatidae; genus Nomascus; species Nomascus leucogenys. The sequence goes on from NC_044397.1 coordinate 21,033,100, forward strand.
TAACAAGTCAACCTCATTTTTCTTCTCAGTGATATCTTTCACTGGTTCTTATATAATACGTAGAAATTTTGAAAGTTTTCTTATGCTATCTTTGCTGAAAGTCGAATGTATGTGTGTGTATGTGTATATCATTACATTATATTTATATATTATTAAATGTTATTACACACATATACATAAACACGCTAGTGACAATCAATCTCAACACAAACCATGGAAAAGGAGAAATGTAGTACTTTCTAAAAAAAATTCATAGAAATCATTAATGTTAAGAAGTGATGATTATCTACTTGGACATCCCAGATGACCAGATTTGCATTTTAAAATATTAAACCTTCTATCAGAATGATCCTAGGCGTCCCAAAGGTTAATCATCAGAAGGCCATATTCAGAAGGCATTATGGCTGTCATTAGGATAAGATTCTGTAGGTCATTGAAGGAAAAAAAAAATTAACTCACAAACTGAGACAATATAAATTTGACTCAAATGGAGAACAAAGACTTCATACCCAGAAGAAAGACCCTACAGCAAAAGTAATTTAGGGTTGAGCGCTAATGCTTACTCATTTTTGATGTGGCTCATGCTTTTTTTTAAGTACAATACATCAAATAGGTATTTCATCACAAAATTGAAAGAAGTTCTTAAAAGCTTGTAATTCAGTAGTGTGAGATCACTTGAGAGAAAAATAAAAAAGCATTTTTTGGCAATCAGGATGAAAAGAAGCCAAACTTCGATAGGAAATAGAATATTATTAATATTAATAGCATGGGCTATTTCAGACTTGCCTACTTTCAAATTAGGCACTTCCACTTCACAGCTTTTTGATTCTGGATAAATTGCTTACTTCCTCTGAGATTCAGTTTCCTTGTCTCTAAAATGGAGCTATTACCAGTATGCACCCAACAGTGCTATTGTATAGATTCAATAAAATAATACATCCGAAGTATTTAGACTGATGACTAGTATCTTGTTATATTATTTTATTTCAATAAAAATTAGCTATCAGTATTACTGTTTTGAGTGTAGGTCTTTCATTATTCATGAACACCTTTTACAATTCTAAAAATTCTCTTACTGCTTTCCCAAATCTTCAACTTGGTCAGTCCATTCCACTGTACCCTCATGCTTTTGTATTTCTATTCATAGATTCTTAAGATATTACTAAATCTTATGTATTATCTATTCTAACAACCTCATTATATAAGTAAGAAAAATGGAGCCCACTCAAAATACTTCTATCCACTCTACTTGCTTTACAAATTATTAATGTATCTTAATACTTTTATTTGTCACACATGTAATTTGCCCAGCAAATAATTTATTTTACAAATACTTGAGTGGATAATATATATTAATATTAATATTTTTTAACATAAATAAGATAACTTTAACCTAGGAAGTCCAGGAATCATTATTTGCTTGGGGTGTAATTTTGATAATCTAAGTTTTCCATGAGCATGTATCTTTGGGCATATGTGTGGGTAGGTTTTGCTGTGGATCTTCTTTCTTTTTCACATATTGTTTCTAGACTTCCCACATCTAGACTAAAAGGAGGATATAGTAGTTCATAAAGTACTTTTTGAGCTTAACAATTTGTCTGCAGCAAAGAGCTCAGAAATTCTTTTTTAAAACACACTACTTTCAAAAAACACTACACAGCCCATACATTTTCAAAGGGAAGGAAGGTAAAGGAGAGAAAACTGAATTGAATTCTGACCACTGCACTCCCCTCAAAACTAGATTTTAGTCTTAAGACTACTACAAAAAAAGATTTTAGTCTTAAGGCTACTACCAAATTCACTAACATTCACCTATTGTGCATCAATTAATGGGAACCTAATCACTTTTCTCTAACCTAAACCACACAAGTTCTATTGTGCCTTATTGTTTTTAGCATCTCCAAATATTAGATATGATATTCAAATTACAAATAAAGTAGTAAGATCTAAATAATAGTTTAATTCAGCAAACATTTATAAAAGTCACCTATGTGCCAGGCTCTGTACTAAGTGCTGGAGATACAGGTGAATTGTATATGTATCTGCTCTTGAGGAATTTCTAATCCAGGGGTTGGAGTTTGACAGCGATGTAGAAAATACTTTGGTGTGTAATGCAATAAGTGGTCTAATAAAGGCATGTGCTGAGAGCTCTGATAGCACCAAGGACTATGTATGGCACAACCTGAGAATCAGCAATGCCTTTTGGAGAAAACGTGGCTTGATCTCTATTCTCAGGATCACTGCATGTGAGCTAGGTACAGAAGGAGGAAAAGCATGTCCGGCAACTTTCCTTGTGAGTCATTTCACTTGGTGAGTGGGGAGTGTAAGAGAGCAAGATGCACAGAACTGTGGATACTGTATTGCATTCCATAGATGATGGGAGGCATTGAGGCATTTCAAGATGGGTAAAAAACATTGAGACATGTTTGGAAGATACCATGAGCATGTTCACCTGCCCCTTGGAGAACACGTAAAACTGCAGTTCTCAAGTCCCTGGTTGTGGGTGGTGCCATGTGATTAGCTCTGGCCAATAGGCCGTGGATAAGGAGCACATATGGCACTTCTGGGTCAAAACATGGAAGAGCCTGTCCTTGACCTGCCGTTGTTCAGTTCCCTGCCATGGTGTTTGTGGAAGCACCTGTGCAATGGACTTCCTATAAGAACAAAGATGGACATAATGCTGAATCTCAAGGAGGGCTAATGCAGAAGACTTTTGGAGAATGAGAAATAAACATTTGTCGTGTGAAGCCACTGTAATTTGGGTATCACTTGCTACTAGTGAGTAACCTAGTCTATGCTGACTAAAAGATATTGGTAAGGGTTTATTAGTGTTTGTATATGAAGGCTGAGGAAGCAGAAGAAAACTAGTTTTTGTTTTGATGATTGGTTAGATGGTTTAATGTCTATTTAATGAGAGAATATTCAAGTGAAGAAGCTAGCTAAATTAGTTTAGAAAGATATACAAATGACAACATGATAACGTGCAGACTCTAAAGCAGCTGTGTGTCATACCGGTGGATAAGTCTAGCCAACACTGAGGTATAAGAGCTAGAAGCACAGTGGATTCTTGGGGCTAGAAAAACAGAGACTTGAATGTTCTTATTAGGTATAACAGTTAAAATTACAAGAACAAATAGGTTCATCCAAAGACGTTGTGAAGCAATTATCTACTGAATTTAGGCTAAGCAAATAACCAAAACCTCAAAACTCAGTTTCATCATCTGAATTACCCAATTTGGCTAAACACACTTGTAATAAAAATCAACTTTCAGTGAGAGTTTCCATCTTCATAACTAGCAGCAAATCATTTTTCCTTAGCTTAAAATGAAGAATAAAACAGAAACAGAATGGGTCTTTCTATATTTGTCCAGTACAAGCATGATTTTGGTTTTCTACCTCTTCTTAGATTTGGGGTATTTTCTTTGCATATCCAGTAGATATTTCACATTCGTTTGTGACTCTTTCATACGATTCTGTTTCTTTATGAGTCTAGAATTCTGACTTCATTAATGATCGGTACCACCTATTCAGTAAAGAAACATTCACTCTGAAGTGGGCAGAAATTTTGGGAGCAGTATCCTTTTTACAATTCATCATCAGGAGAGTGAACCTAAAGATTATTCGTGACAGTGGCTATTTCTCTTAAGCACATCAACATTGCTATTTATTTCACAGCAGACACCACAATCTTCTTTATTTCTTGGTTGCTTTTTATTTGCCTGCTCTTCCTCTCTCACTCAAATATGAACTCAGTCTCTCTGAGGAAATCATCTGCCTTGTTAACCATTGTATTGCCAGCACTGAACCTGGCACATGGTGGGTATTCAGTCAGCGTCTATTGTGTTTGTTGAGTGGATGGACAGGTATACACTAAAGGACAACACACAGCAAAATAATCATTTTGTCTCCTATATTAGTCTGAGAATGTGATCAGTGTTTACTATTAAATAAATATTTAAAGAGTATTTAGTCCTTCCTTTTCTTATTCCTGTCTTTTACTCTGGGCACATTGAATCTTCACAAATTCTCTATATTGTGCTTTTAAAATATCCCAAATCTGACCACTTCTCCAAGCTGTACCACTCTGGTCCCAACCCCCATCATCTCTCACCTGGATTACCACAGTCCATCCTTACCACTCTCCCTGCTTCTACCCTGGCTGCCAAGCCCTCACCTCTTCCATTCCCAGGTTAATTTCAATACTGTGGTTCAAATGATTGATAGTCTAAAAATGCAAGATCCTCTCATTCCTCTTCTGAGAGTCTTCCTTTTTACTGAAATTAAAAGTCACTATCTTTACAGTGGTCACCAGGCCCTACACCAGCTAGCCAGTTGCCACCTCAATGACCTTACTTTTTATTGCTTTCCTCTTTGCTCCCTTTCCCCATACCAACATTCCATGTTTTTTAAAAGCACCATGCCTGGCCCACCACAGGATATTTGCTATTGCCTCCATCTGAAATGCCTTACTTCCACATATCCACAATGCTGGATCCCTCATCGACTTCAGGTCTTTGCTCCAATGTCATTTTCTCAGTAAGACCTTGCCTGATTGTCCCATATCAAGTATCGGTGCCTTCCTCTGTACCCCTCACTACTAATCCCTTCAACACTGTTTCAGTTCTCTTCATAGCATTTATCACCATCCAACATATTTTGAATTTACTTGTATATTTATTTATTGTCTTTCTCCATATACTAGAGCATAAATTCTACAAGGGCCAAGTTTTGCCTGTTTTGTACAATGCTGTTTCACCTAGAATAGTGTTTAGCACAGAACAGATATAAAATAAATATTTATTGAGTGAAAAATCTGTAACCACTGTGCTAGTCCATTTGCATTGCCATTAAGGAATGCGTGAGGCTGGGTAATTTCTAAAGAAAAAGGGTTTATTTGGCTCACAGTTCCACAGACTGCACAAGCATGGAACTAGCATCTGCTCAACTTCTGGTGAGGCCTCAGGAAGCTTATAATCAGGGCAGAAGGCAAAGGGGGAGCTGGCATATCACGTGGTGAGAGAGGCAGTGAGAGAAAGACAGGGAGGGCCTAGACTGTTTTTTAAACCACCAGATCTCACATGAATTCATTACCTTAGGGAGGGCACAAAGCCATTCATGCAGGATCTGCCACCATGACCCAAACACCTCCCACCAGGCCCCACCTGCAACACTGGGAATCACATTTCAACATGAGATTTGGAGGGGACAAATATCCAAACTATATCAACTACTAAACACCTTAGAATCAACTCTGAGCCAATGAGAGCTCAGCTGATCAGTATTTCAGAAGCCCCATGCTATGGTTTGAATGTGTCCTCCAAAATTTATGTGTTGGAAACTTAATCCCCAGTGCAACAGTGTAGGGAGAAGATGATTGGGTGGGTCATGAGGGCAGAACCCTTATGGATGGATTAATGTTGTTATATCAGGAGTGGGTTAGTTATAACAAGAGTGGGTTATTATAAAGCAAGTTCAGTTCTTGGTGCCTCTTTTTTTGCATGTACTCACTTGTCCACCATGGGATCATGCAACAAGGTGTCCCTTACTAGATGCCAGCACCATGCTTTTGGACTTCCCAGCCTCCAGAACTGTGAGAACGGCTTTCTAAATTACCCAATCTATGGTATTGTTACAGTAACAGAAAACAAACTAAGACATCCCATGAAGGCAGATGAGTGAGAGGCTAAAATTAAATTTTTAATTCTCAACTCTGGGCTTTAAATGTAAGGTATGTTAGTTCACAAAGACTTCAGCCGCCCTTTTTCTCTACAAGTCTCAGTTTTTAAGAGAACACTTCTGACCTGTTGGATGGCCCTGAACCCCAACAGCTTGCTCAGAGCCCAGGAAATACATCTCAAGTTTGAAAAATTATTTGTACTAAACAGTATTTTCTCTTACCTTTTAATTTAGGACAGTAGTGGTACAACAAATCCTATAATGTAATTACCTTTACATTACATTATACTTTTGTATATGATAATTTTTTTGTAATAACAATTTTTTTTCTTTTTGCAATAGTTGAGGTGGGAAACAAGAAGGTGTTCTACCAAATTATGAAAAATAGTTTTAGAAAGAAAATTATAAGTCACACTCAAATGAAACCTAACTAGTATCTCCAAACTACTTTAAATCCAACTTATGGTTTTAACTTCATAAAAACTACAAAGTTTGAAAGCTGTATAGGCTTTGGAATATATTTTATCCTATTCGATTGATGTCCTTATAATGTTTACAGGTAATTGTTTCATTTTCTATAAAAATATAACACATAACACATTGATATGGTTTGGCTCTGCATCCCCACCCAAATTTCACATTGAATTGTAATCCCCAGTGTTGGAGGAGGGACCTGGTGGGAAGTGATTGGATCATGAGGGCAGATTTCCCCCTTGCTGTTCTTATAACAGTGAGTGAGTTCTCACGAGATCTGGTTGTTTGAAAGTGCCTAGCACTTCCCCCTTCCCTCTGTCTCTCGCTGGCCATGTAAAGATGTGCTTCCTTCCCCTTCTCCTTCTACCGTGATTGTAAGTTTCATGAGGCACCCCCCAACCATGCTTCCTGTATAGCCTGTGGAACTGTGAGTCAATTAAATCTCTTTTCTTCATAAGTTACCCAGTATCAGGTAGTTCTTTTTAGCAGTGTGAGAACAGACTAATACACACAATACGAGGATACTTTCATAATTTTCAATATTAGATTATAGAAATTGCATTTTTTGCAATAGTTGCCAAAACAAACAAATGAAATGTGTTCAGCAAAGTTCCTAGAAGGCTGATTGGGAATAACAATGATTAAAATAATAAACAAACTTAGCCACACTGGGGCCAGAAGCAGTGGCTCATGCCTATAATCCCAGTACTTTGGGAGGCCAAGGCAGGCGAATCACTTGAGGTCAGGAGTTCAAAACCAGCCTGGCCAACATGGTGAAACATCGTCTCTACTAAAAATACAAAAATTAGCCAGGTGTGGTGGTGTGCACCTGTAATCCCAGCTACTTAGGATGCTGAGGCAGGAGAATCACTTGAGCCCGGAAGGCAGAGGTTGCAGTGATCCAAGATTGCACCACCACACTCCACCTGGGTGACAGCAAGATCCTGTCTCAAACAAATGAACAAACAACAACAAAAAGCTTTGCCACAATGGAAGACAAGAATACAAAGTAGACATTTATATATAAATTTAAAATAAACAGATGTACACACAAAACTTATTTATCTTCTAAGATGCTATCAGTTTAATCTTAAATTCAGACTTAACAACGTATTTGCAGGTAAAACCATTCACCAAATATCTACCAGACAGCCTTTAACCTACTGCATAGAGTCGACTATGATCTAGGACAGGAATGTATTTTACCAGCAGCTAAATCAATAGATAATATAGCCAAATTTACATCTTATATTGAAGATTTGTATGTTAATCACCTTTATGCAAAGATGTACATGGCCCTGGTTGTCACTGATACTCACTCTGGATTAAAAGTGTTTGAGTACAGTGAGAACCCCAAGCCTTGGCTGTTAGGAGACTGCTAATAGAGCCCTGTAGTGCTGTCTTGCTAAGGAACAGTTCAGAGTTACTGCCTTTGCTCTGCACTCATTACTCAGCCTTCCATTCAGTAACCAAACATACTATAACAAATACAAAAGCAAGATAGTGCTTGCGAGTAATTAAACTAGGAACAGGAAGATGCCTCTTTAGTATATGATGATTGTTTCATAAAATAACTCATCCCCAACAATCCGATTTTCCTGTTTTATAAAACAAATTTTGAGACATAAGAATACTTGTGGCACATCCCCTTTTCATGGCATTTTCCTAATTTTATTTCTTTGCAATGAAAAAATAATTTCAAAAGTAATAGTATTGATGGCTATTTTTCAAATTACCTACATTATATTTTAACCTGCACAGTATCTTTATGGAATTAGTTATTTTTATTCCCCCTTATAAATGAAGACTTTCTTTTTCCAAAAAGTTAAACAACTTGTCATATCATTGGTAGACAGCAAAACAGAAAGTTTTTCAGACACTAATGTCCTGCTTTCTCTCCACCACCTTTCTACTTCAGGGACCCTGGAGGTCTCATTCCCACCACAGCCAAACTCAAAGGTCACACACACAGACATACATATACTGGTCCATATAACCCCCCTCACCTTTTCTCAAGGACCTGTGGGACCCTAGTATCAAAATACTTAATTCATTTTGCAGCATAGAAAGGGCTGGCTTAGGGAAATCTGCCCCATTCCTATTTGGAATAGCCTTAGGAAAGTCTAATTTTCAGTAACCTTTAGGGAAGTTTCAACCTTCAAGGCAAAAGGCCTTGGCCCAGAACCCAACTTGCCAAGTGCACCCCCTGATACTCTCCTGACCCACAGCCATCAGTTTTACGAGCAGCCCACTCTTTTAATATCCTCCTTGGGCACCACCTGACACTCACACGCCCGGTGCAGAGAGACTGGTATGGGCCAGGCAGGAAGAAAGCGTGCAGAGGGATTAAAAAGTACCCTGTTCATGGCTTGAAAGTTTGTAAAGAAAGTACTGAGCACAGACTTCCCATAGTATCAAAAGGAAAATTTATGCATCGCCTTTGAGTTCAACTTCTCCATTAAAGCTTTTCCCCTATAATCTAGGGAGTTCTTATCTTGGTGACTTATGATGTTATGGAGGGGCTCATGCATGGAAAATGTCAATAGAAATAGTAACTCTGGAAGGGAAGGGCCTCCTAATTAGTCCCCATTTAGATTTTATGATGGCTTTGAGATCTGCTCATCCTGACAGTGCGCACTGTGGTTACATATTGTTCTAGCCTGAGGGAACCATAGGAAAATCCAGATTTATTGTACCTATCATACCAGCATATTTCATTTGCCATTATGAGCAGCCATCTCACAATGATGCCGGAGTATTTATTACAGATTAAATTGTAGGACCTGGATGGTTTAGTGAGGTTCTTGAGGTATCATTTATGTCATTAACTGGCTCATTATCAGATCTGCAAATCTCCATTCTTTTCTGTGCCTTCTGTTTGAGCAGGGAGCCTTCCGGGCTGGAGCAGCTTCCGGGCTGTATTTTGCGTGGCGTGGGCATGAAGTTTGAACACAGAAAAAGCAAATCGCTTGCATCACCCCGTGTTGTTGTTTTACCTGATTTCCTGGAAGGTCGTGGCAAATCCCTCTTAGCGCTGTTTGCTGGGGGTCAGGGCAGGAAGGTTCCTGTCAGGCTGCCAATTCTGACCAGGTGCTTGTGGGTATGGAGGAGTAGAGGGGGCGGGGGTGACTTTGGAGCTGCAGGATTCAGGGGATTTATTTTCAGAGGTGACTAACGCTAATTAGGTTAGAAGTGCCTGGCTGCCTTCTAAAGATGCAGCCTCCAGTTTTTCTTCTCTGATAAATAACCCTACGTTTGAAAATCAGGAAGGGAGAAGAGTGTGTGCAATTTAATTGTGGTTATTTAAGAAGTTAGCTGCTCTTCTGTGTTGATTATCTGCGGTGAGAGGGCTCAGTTTTCATGTCTTGGTGCCTCTGGGACTACTCTTTAATTCTACCTGGGAAGCTGAGCGAAGAGGACTCACTGATGGCCGATTATGATATATATATATATATATATTTGTTTTAAACGTAGCAGAATATTGTTGCCTAAAACAGGCTGGTGAGCATTTTCAGGAAGGAATGCTGAGAGCACAGTGTTCACCTCCCTACCTCTCTGCTCTGGTTTAGTTCTTCTATTTGCATTTATTGTTTGATTCAAAGTGGGTGGTGGAGTGTGTGGGGGGGTTCTTTGTTGTTGGTATCTCCCCTATTTACTCTCCTATATTACTTTTTCACAAAACCCAGGCATTGGCATTTAAGTTGCTGTGTTCTTTGGTATTAAAATACTCTCCATACAGGAACAAAAGTACCTATAGAAATTCTGAACTCAAATTCACAGATTATCTGGGAGAGAAATGCCTTGTGATTTAATTGTTGAGTATAATTAATTCACTGTATAGACAATCGTTGCTGGTAAAGGCTCATTTTCACAAAGAAAAATTATAGGTAGGAGCTATTTTGCATTTTTAAAAAGGGATTGATATTATATTATACAGCCGGACTTGAGACAGCAGAATTGGCTTACTGTCAGTATTTGCACAGATTAATCCTTATAAAGTGGTTTCATTCTTTAAATTTATGAAGCCACATAAAATAATTTTACTATTGTCCGAAACTCAGCAGAAGGTATACAAACTGTTTCACATCTGCAAGAATCAAAAATGGAAACAAATTAAAATGCCCTGGTTGAACCAAAATGAGCATTAGTGAATGTATGGGAGGCATTTCAGACCACACACTGAATTTGACCAGGTTTGCACATGAGAGGTACCCAGTCTCCTGAACAGATACTGAGCAGCCACTTCTTTTAATCAGTTATATCAGAGGGAGCTGCAAAAGCTTCTCATTTTTACTTGTTGCCTGCAAGTTAGAGTTAACGAAGCAATGTAGAAAGGTCAGAAGGAATCATTTTTACTTCTTGCCACTAAACAGGATAATTTAGAAGCTTGATAACGATGCTGTTGCCTCTGTGTTGTGGTAGTGAGAATGGACTACCCAGCTCTGAAGAGAGCCTGTCATTTTTACTAAGCAAGATTCGATAACAAGGATTATATAATTTCTAATTTGTCCTTCCTGATATTATCTCTCCCACATATTGTTTTGAGATGAGACATTTTAGGACAAATAGCATGCAGTCATTATTGTCATCCATCTGCAATGTGCAAAGCAAAGTTAGTTTGACTCCAGGAGTTTGGTTTTTGTTGTTGTTGTATTTTTTTCCCCTAAAGTTTAAAAGATTTTAAATTATTTCTAATTTGTCTCTAAAAGAAATTGTAAAATTGTAGAACTTTTTCTAAAGAAACATATTTAGGCCTCAATTCCTTATACATACGTCTCCCATCTAAATCTTTAAATTAAGAAATGTCACTTGTAAGAAGAATTTTAAGGGGAACCTGCAAAATTTTTGTGACCCATTTATTTTTGTTCTGTTACCCTTAATAATGCCTTTGTTATTTATTTTCAAGTCAACCCTTTAATAATGGCTGAGTATTGCAACTGGAATAAGAAGCTGATCAGAGAATTATGCTTAAAATAACATAAACATTCAGATTTAAGATCATTTTTCACTAAATGTTTAATGACATCGTCTTATATCAAAGCTAATTTTAAAGACTGTCTATTTTTAAACAAGTGCAGTATTTAAGGGAAACATCTATAAGCACAACTCCTTGTAATGTTGTTTATATAGTCCCTTGATAAGTGTGTTAAGCGGATTATAATTATATACATGTATGTATATATGCATGTATATGTGTGACACCGTACCTGCGTGGTTAGCCAATTAAGCAGAACTTAGCACTAAATGAGTCATCTCTTGTACTCACTGTATACTATAGGCACTCTTGAATAAATAAAATCTGTGCTGCTATATAAATAGCTTCCTTGAAATAAGAGATTCTTATTTGAGCTTTCTTTGTAATCCTCCCGTCACCAATCTTAAAGCTTGGTCTTAGAGCATTATAGTCTTAATATTGAGCTTGCTCATTAATCTCCGTCCTTTTTTAGGTTAGTCTAGGCTGTTCTCGTAGCTGTAGTACTCACTGGGTTGCCGTAGGAACAAGAGATCCGAGTAAATATGCTTATGGAGAAGAAATGACTACTAATTAAATGTGAATCGCATTTATAAATTGCCTAGTTCTCACAAAATGCAGAACATAATGTGCTTTGATGTACTTCATTAGTAAAAAGCACCTGTATTTTTAAAATATATACTAGCAGAGAAAACCAAATTTTAATTTTAATGCAAAAATGATCTTTACGTGGTTTCGTTTTTCTGCCGACTATAAATCCTGTAATTTAATGCAGATATCCTTTTACTGCATTTACATGGCAGAAGACGACATTTGGTTGGCCTGTGAAAGTGCTGGAAACCTTTACTATTCCCTCACCAAAATGTAATTCCTTTTTTATTGTTAGATGTATAGCCTTTCTATTACATTTCAGACAAAAAGAAACTGGCTTATAACGTCCACTCCAAATCTACGTAGGTAATATTTTCACATCACACAGAGTGCTGTGGTCTTTCCTGCCTATTGCCTGTAAAATTGGGACTCTGGTGTGAAACTACAAAGCAAGCTTTCAGTCACGGGCAGCTTTAGTTTTGCTTTGTTTAATGCTGAAAAGCACCTCTCACCCTTACCAAGATGTTAAGTCCCCAACTTCATTAACATTCTGCATGTCACAGCAGATGACCTAATCAGGTTTCCCTTTATGATTCTGCAATTCAGGAGTACAACCATCTTCTTTAACATTTTGTCATTTCATTTGAGGAGCTGAGTGTTTGGGATTGACTTATTTCCAAACAATTGATAAAGAATTGGTCCACAGCACTCTGGCATAACGTGATTATTGCAAGCCCTATGTGCAATTCCAGGACAGGCAAGCCGTTAAGTTAAATGGGCCGTGGGCATAGTTATGTTAACTTCTAGGTTAACTGAGAGAACTATCGCAGTTTGTTGTTTTCTAAAGAATTTTCTTCTCAGAAAGATTGCTCAAACAACTGGCTGGCAGAATATCAAAGAAAAATAAATGTTAGGGTCTTTTTAATGCCTTGAATGACATTACAGTTCCCTTTGTTTTAATAATATATATGTATATATATTCAACAAAAGAAAACGCTCTGCTCACATCCCCTTTTTCTCAAAATCAGAGCAAAGTGTCCCCTTTCACGATGAAAATCCTGGGTGACAGAGAGTTTGCTTTTCATTTGACTGCATAGAAATCAATCCTGTGGTTCATATAATCTGAGCATGAGCAACTGACTCTAGGGAAGGTGATCGTCTCACCCTTCCTTTGTGGGTGTGATTTGGACTACTTTTTCTTTTTATTATCTTCTAGAAAAGCATTTGTTGCCAAGCTGTGTGCCAGGTTGAGTGTACTAAGATGTGTTTATTTTCTGTACTGATCTTATTCCCTGAAGTAACTAAACTCTAACTTTTCATATCTACTCTAGAGGAACAAAAGTGGAGTCAATGATGCTTAACACTTAATAGACATATCTGTGCTATTTCTAATGAATACTATTCTTGTATAGTATTTTGCAGGGATTTAAAGTATTATGGGTTTTTGTGCAGGATCTGGATTTTATGCAAAAAAAAAGCATGGGTTTAATAAGGTCTGATGAATAAGATTACTTTAAATTATGGACATTTTGTAGGCCTTCAGTAAATAAATGTTGAATTTAATAGAATAACAAATTTTTTAAATTATTAATTTGAGTAAAATTTGAAATATCAGCTTTCTGAATTGAATTTTCCCTTAGAAGCAATATAGAAAAAGGCCTTCTAAATTAAAATTACATTATTAGAGTTTTACTGAATTGGCAAGATTGTCTGAAAGGAGATTTTGTTCACTTACTGAATCATAATTGTTTTTGTTGTTTTAACTTGAAAGGAAGGGCATTGCAGACATGCACCAGTTGGATTCACAATATTGATTTCAAACTATATATTTAGGGAATATTATTTTATTCTGGTTCTCATGTTCAAAATCTTTGAAATTCTATTTGAGATTAAAATCAGATAATCTAAAAGATAATAATAGTATATATTATATTATAATAATATGATAGATAATTTTCATTGAGTATTTGCTATGTGCCAAGAACTATGCACATTATCCTTTTTAATTCTCAAAAAAATCTATGAGAGAGTAAAATTATTGCCTCATTTTTAGGTGAAGATGAAATTCAGAGAGATTAATTTGCTCAAGATGTAAGTGATAAAGCCAGGATTCAAACCTTAGCCAAATTCCATAACCTCAATGCTTAACCCTTTTATCACACTTCTCATTTTCATCTTAGCTTTACTGCAATAACCCATTCTTTGTAATATCATATATGCTTTATGTCCACTTTAGACTTTCATTTTTCTTTCCTTTTTTTTTTTTAACCTTTCCTATGGTGCTTATAGACTGTTTTCTTTAGCTATTCTCTCTATATAGTGTGCATAAGTCTCTTTTTCTTTCACTGCTACCAATACAGACTTTGAAAAATTGTGGCACCCTCGCAAAGTATCATGTAATTATTTAACCTAGTTATACATTATAATCAATTTCCCATTGCATGTCTTGAGCAAACTGGAAGCCATGGATTTTTAGTATCAGTTTGCCATTCACCTAAGATTCACATCTTCTTTTAAAGATAACAAAGATACTTTATTTGACAGTAATTCAGGAGATAAAAATATTCACGTAAAGTTTATGTTCGTCTCAAAAGATTGATTTTTATATTAAAAATAAAATAAAACATTGATTCTTAAACCTATATGAGGATTAAATTATTGATTTGGATTAAGAACCAACCTCAATAGTTCCATAATTTTATTGCTTCTGAGGTTCCATTTCTCATTTAGAAAATCAAGTTAATCTCTTAGAAATGCCTTATGCAAGGTCCCTTCACATTTACAGAAGTCAAAGCTTATGATACTTTGGGACTTGTAGTGACTCTTATCTCTAAGCACCACAAAGTACCATAAGTAGATTGTGCTGTTGCTCGCCCTCATTGCCTGATTATCCCAGCCTCTCATAAGAAGAATAACATTTCGAGATTGGACCATAGCCATCTCAACTCTAGCCAACTGAAGACACTAAACCAGAGAAGTACTGTAGAGTACATTTATGTTCTAAAACAGCTTAGAGATTTTTTACTAAGTTCAATATACTGTAATTTTAAAATTTCTTAAATATATATATTTATGTCAGTCAAGCAGGATACATTTACTGAGTATCTCTTCTCAGTGAAGATGGACTGATGGGAGAGAAACCAATGAAAGGACAAAGACCATCTATAGCTACACCTCATTCCAGTCGTTGAACATTAGATAAGTCACGTCATCCCCAAGTGTCAATTTCTTCCATTGTTAAAGGTAGATTTTAAGCCTACTCTGATTACTGCACAACATTCTTATGAGGATAATGTGAAACAACAGATGTGGCAGTTTTTGAAGAATCGTGAAACAATATATAATTAAATATATCTCATAAGCTAAGTTTTTTATCTTCCTTAAAAAGCTAGACCCTGCTAGTCCTTTTTCCAATTCTCAAAGCACATCCCTATTAATGAAGAACAAGTTTTCATTGAAAGGCAAAATTTTTATTTTGTTTAGGCATGACCACACCACTGAATTTTATACAGCTTCAATTTTTCACTTCTTGATCTATATGGCTTCAATAAACCACTTATGAATATTTAAGGACAAATGAACAAATTAACATCTTTAACAAACTATAACAACTTGACATATTATCTGATTATGTGATTATTATTAGGTTATAATAATTAATAGAAAACATTTGTTGAGGCTGGGTGCAGTGGCTCACACCTATAATCCCAGCACTTTGGGAGGCCAAGGCAGGCAGATCACCTGAGGTCAGGAGTTCAAGACCAGTCTGGCCAACATAGTGAAACTACATCTCTACTAAAATACAAAAATTAGTCAGGCATGAAGGTGAGCACCTGTAATCCCAGCTAATCAGGAGGCTGAGGCAGGAGAATCGCTTGAACCCAGGAGGCGGAGGTTGCAGTGAGCCAAGATAGCACCATTGTACTCCAGCTTGGGTGACAGACTGAGACTTCATCACGACAACAACAACAACAACAACAAAAATTGTTGAAGCCTGACTACTCTAGGCATTGTGTTTTGTAATGAATGTATATTTTTCAATCCTCATAACAACCCTATGACTATTTTTTTAATAGATTTTAGATTTGAACTCATAGATGACTTAGCTTTTGTTCTTAACCACATTCATATTTCCTCAGTATCAGGGAATTAGGTGAATTAATTTTTCAACAAACCATGTCTTTCTTGCTCTTAGCAGTAAAAGTTTTTGAAGGCTATATACTTGCTAAAATTATGTTCAAATGCTTGAATCGCTATGTTAGATATGAATGCTTGAATCAAATGCTTGAATCGCTGTTAGATATGACTGTTTGTTTTGTTTTGAGACGGAGTCTCACTCTGTCACCAGGCTGGAGTGCAGTGGCAGGATCTCGGCTCACTTCAACCTCCGACTCCCTAATTCAAGCAATTCTCCTGCCTCAGCCTCCCAAGTAGCTAGGATTACAGGCACGGTTCACCATATCCAGCTAATTTTTGTATTTTTTAGTAGAGACGGGGTTTCACTATATTGGCCAGGATGGCCTCCATCTCCTGACCTCATGATCTGCCCACCTTGGCCTCCCAAAGTGCTGGGATTACAGGTATGAGCCACCACGCTAGGCCAGATATGTCTTCTTTAAAAATGTATCTTCTTTTAAAAAGACTCACTAACTGTATTCTCACCTTAGTTTTGTGTCCAAACCATATTAAACAGTTTATTTATTAAATTAGGAGTAATTTTTCACTGGTTTCCAAAACAAAAACCACACACATAAAATAAAGATTCTGTTTCATTATTAAGTATATGTTAATTTTATGTTCTACTCTCTAAAAAATTATAAAAATGTGAAGATGGCCAAATAGGAACAGCTCCGGTCTACAGCTCCCAGCCCCAGCGACACAGAAGACGGATGATTTCTGCATTTCTGTTTGAGGTACCGGTTTCATCTCACTAGGGAGTGCCAAACAGTGGGTGCAGGACAGTCGGTGAAGCGCACTGTGCGCGAGCCGAAGCAGCGCGAGGCATTGCCTCACTCGGGAAGCGCAAGGGGTCAGGGAGTTCCCTTTCCTAGTCAAAGAAAGGGGTAACAGATGGCACCTGGAAAATCGGGTCAGTCCCACCCTAATACTGCGCTTTTCCAACGGGCCTGGAAAACGGCACACTAGGAGATTGTGTCCCGCACCTGGCTGGGAGGGTCCTATGCCCACAGAGTCTCGCTGATTGCTAGCACAGCAGTCGCAGAGCAAACTGCAAGGCAGCAGCGAGGCTGGGGGAGGGGCGCCCGCCATTGCCCAGGCTTGCTTAGGTAAACAAAGCAGCCAGGAAGTCCGAACTGGGTGGAGCCCACCACAGCTCAAAGACACCTGCCTGCCTCTGTAGGCTCCACCTCTGGGGGCAGGGCACGGACAAACAAAAATTCAGCAGGAACCTCTGCAGACTTAAATGTCCCTGTCTGACTGACAGCTTTGAAGAGAGTAGTGGTTCTCCCATCACGCAGCTGGAGATCCGAGAACAGACAGACTGCCTCCTAAAGTGGGTCCCTCACCCCCGAGCAGCCTAACTCGGAGGCACCCACCAGTAGGGACAGACTGACACCTCACTCGGCCACGTACTCCTCTGAGACAAAACTTCCAGAGGAACTATCAGACAGCTGAATTTGTGGTCTCATGAAAATCCGCTGTTCTGCAGCAACTGCTGCTGACACCCAGCCAAACAGGGTCTGGAGTGGACCTCTAGTAAACTCCAACAGACCTGCAGCTGAGGGTCCTGTCTGAGAGAAGGAAAACTAACAAACAGAAAGGACATCCACACCAAAAACCCATCTGTACATCACCATCATCAAAGACCAAAAGTAGATAAAACCACAAAGATGGGGAAAAAACAGAGCAGAAAAACTGGAAACTCTAAAAAGCAGAGCACCTCTCCTCCTCCAAAGGAATGCAGTTCCTCACCAGCAACGCAACAAAGCTGGATGGAGGATGACTTTGACGAGTTGAGAGAAGAAGGCTTCAGATGATCAAACTACTCCGAGCTACAGGAGGAAATTCAAAACAATAGCAAGGAAGTTAAAAACTTTGAAAAATAATTAGACGAATGGATAACTAGAATAACCAATGGAGAGAAGGGCTTAAAGGAGCTGATGGAGCTGAAATCCAAGTTTCGAGAACTACGCGAAGACTGCAGAAGCCTCGGTAGCAGATGGGATCAACTGGAAGAAAGGGTATCGCTGATGGAAGATGAAATGAATGAAAAGAAGCAAGAAGGGAAGTTTAGAGAAAAAAGAATAAAAAGAAATGAACAAAGCCTCCAAGAAATTTGGGACTATGTGAAAAGACCAAACCTACGTCTGATTGGTGTACCTGAAAATGACGGGGAGAATGGAAACAAGTTGGAAAACACTCTGAAAGATATTATCCAGGAGAACTTCCCAATCTAGCAACGCAGGCCAACATTCAGATTCAGGAAATACAGAGAACGCCACAAAGATACTCCTCAAGAAGAGAAACTCCAAGACACATAATTGTCAGATTCACCAAAGTTGAAATGAAGGAAAAAATGTTAAGGGCAGCCAGAGAGAAAGGTCAGGTTACCCACAAAGGGAAGCCCATCAGACTAACAGCTGATCTCTCGGCAGAAACTCTACAAGCCAGAAGAGAGTGGGGGCCGATATTCAACATTCTTAAAGAAAAGAATTTTCAACCCAGAATTTCATATCCAGCCAAACTAAGCTTCATAAGTGAAGGAGAAATAAAATACTTTGCAGACAAGCAAACGCTAAGTGATTTTGTCACCACCAGGCCTGCCCTAAAAGAGTTCCTGAAGGAAGCACTAAACATGGAGAGGAACAACCGGTACCAGCCCCTGCAAAAACATGCCGAATTGTAAAGACCATCGAAGCTAGGAAGAAACTATAGCAACTAACGAGCAAAATAACCAACTAACATCATAATGACAGGATCAGATTCACACATAACAATATTAACTTTAAATGTAAATAGGCTAAATGCTCCAATTAAAAGACACAGACTGGCAAACTGGATAAGGAGTCAGGACCCATCAGTGTGCTGTATTCAGGAAACCCATCTCACGTGCAGAGACACACATAGACTCAAAATAAAGGGATGGAGGAAGATCTATCAAGCAAATGGAAACAAAAAAAAGGCAGGGGTTGCAAACCTAGTCTCTGATAAAATAGACTTTAAACCAACAAAGATCAAAAGAGACAAAGAAGGCCATTACATAATGGTAAAGGGATCAATTCAACAAGAAGAGCTAACTATCCTAAATATATATGCACCCAACACAGGAGCACCCAGATTCATAAAGCAAGTCCTGAGTGACCTACAAAGGGACTTAAACTCCCACACAATAATAACGGGAGATTTTAACACCCCACTGTCAACATTAGACAGATCAACAAGACAGAAAGTTAACAAGGATATCCAGGAATTGAACTCAGCTCTGCACAAAGTGGACCTAATAGACATCTACAGAACTCTCCATCCCAAATCAACAGAATATACATTTTTTTCAGCACCACACCACACCTATTCCAAAATTGACCACATAGTTGGAAGTAAAGCTCTCCTCAGCAAATGTAAAAGAACAGAAATTATAACAAACTGTCTCTCAGACCACAGTGCAATCGAACTAGAACTCAGGATTAAGAAACTCACTCAAAACCGCTCAACTACATGGAAACTGAACAACCTGCTCCTGAATGACTATTGGGTACATAATGAAATGAAGGCAGAAATAAAGATGTTCTTTGAAACCAACAAGAACAAAGACAAAACATACCAGAATCTCTGGGACACTATCAAAGCAGTGTGTAGAGGGAAATTTATAGCACTAAATGCCCACAAGAGAAAGCAGGAAAGATCCAAAATTGACACCCTAACATCACAATTAAAAGAACTAGAAAAGCAAGAGCAAACACATTCAAAAGCTAGCAGAAGGCTAGAAATAACTAAAATCAGAGCAGAACTGAAGGAAACAGAGACACAAAAAACCCTTCAAAAAATTAATGAATCCAGGAGCTGGTTTTTTGAAAAGATCAACAAAATTGATAGACCGCTAGCAAGACTAATAAAGAAGAAAGGAGAGAAGAATCAAATAGATGCAATAAAAAATGAAAAAGGGGATATCATCACCGATCCTACAGAAATACAATCTACCATCAGAGAATACTACAAACACCTCTATGCAAATAAACTAGAAATCTAGAAGAAATGGATAAATTCCTCGACAAATACACCCTCCCAAGACTAAACCAGGAAGAAGTTGAATCTCTGAATAGACCAATAACAGGTTCTGAAATTGTGGCAATGATCAATAGCTTACCAACCAAGAAGAGTCCAGGACCTGATGGATTCACAGCTGAATTCTACCAGAGGTACAAGGAGGAACTGATACCATTCCTTCTGAAACTATTCCAATTGATAGAAAAAGAATGAATCCTCCCTAACACATTTTATGAAGCCAGCATCGTCCTGATACCAAAGCCTGGCAGAGACATAACCAAAAAAGAGAATTTCAGACCAATATCCTTGATGAACATTGATGCAAAATCCTCAATAAAATACTGGCAAACCGAAACCAGCAGCACATCAAAAAGCTTATACACCATGATCAAGTGGGCTTCATCCCTGGGATGCAAGGCCGGTTCAACATACGCAAATCAATAAATGTAATCCAGCATATAAACAGAACCAAAGACAAAAACCACATGATTATCTCAATAGATGCAGAAAAGGCCGTTGACAAAATTCAACAACGCTTCATGCTAAAAACTCTCAATAAATTAGGTATTGATGGGACGTATCTCAAAATAATAAGAGCTATCTATGACAAACCACAGCCAATATCATACTGAGTGGGCAAAAACTGGAAGCATTCCCTTTGAAAACTGGCACAAGACAGGAATGCCCTCTCTCACCACTCCTATGCAACATAGTGCTGGAAGTTCTGGCCAGAGCAATGAGGCAGGAGAAGGAAATAAAGGGTATTCAATTAGGAAAAGAGGAAGTCAAATTGTCCCTGTTTGCAGATGACATCATTGTATATCTAGAAAACCCCATTGTCTCAGCCCAAAATCTCCTTAAGCTGATTAGCAACTTCAGCAAAGTCTCAGGATACAAAATCAATGTACAAAAATCACAAGCATTCTTGTACACCAATCACAGACAAACAGAGAGCCAAATCATGAGTGAACTCCCATTCACAATTGCTTCAAAGAGAATATAATACCTAGGAATCCAACTTACAAGGGATGTGAAGGATCTCTTCAAGGAGAACTACAAACCACTGCTCAATGAAATAAAAGGGAATACAAACAAATGGAAGAACATTCCATGCTCATGGGTTGGAAGAATCAATATCATGAAAATGGCCATACTGCCCAAGGTAATTTATAGATTCAATGCCATCCCCATCAAGCTACCAATGACTTTCTTCACAGAATTGGAAAAAACTACTTTAAAGTTCATATGGAACCATAAAACAGCCCGCATCGCCAAGTCAATCCTAAGCCAAAAGAACAAAGCTGGAGGCATCACGCTACCTGACTTCAAACTATACTACAAGGCTACAGTAACCAAAACAGCATGGTACTGGTACCACAACAGAGACATAGATCAATGGAACAGAACAGAGTCCTCAGAAATGATGCTGCATATCTACAACTATCTGATCTTTGACAAACCTGATAAAAACAAGCAATGGGGAAAGGATTCCCTATTTAATAAATGATGCTGGGAAAACTGGCTAGCCATGTGTAGAAAGCTGAAACTGGATCCCTTCCTTACACCTTATACAAAAATCAATTCAAGATGGATTAAAGACTTACATGTTAGACCTAAAACCATTAAAATCCTACAAGAAAACCTAGGCAATACCATTCAGGACATAGGCGTGGGCAAGGACTTCATGTCTAAAACACCAAAAGCAATGGCAACAAAAGCCAAAATTGACAAATGGGATCTAATTAAACTAAAGAGCTTCTGCACAGCAAAAGAAACTACCATCAGAGTGAACAGGCAACCTACAGAATGGGAGAAAATTTTTGCAACCTACTCATCTGACAAAGGGCTAATATCCAGAATCTACAATGAACACAAACAAATTTACAAGAAAAAAACAACCCCATCAAAAAGTGGGCGAAGGACATGAACAGACACTTCTCAAAAGAAGACATTTATGCAGCCAAAAAACACATGAAAAAATGCTCATCATCACTGGCCATCAGAGAAATGCACATCAAAACCACAGTGAGATATCATCTCACACCAGTTAGAATGGCCATCATTAAAAAGTCAGGAAACAACAGGTGCTGGAGAGGATGTGGAGAAATAGGAACACTTCTACACTGTTGGTGGGACTGTAAACTAGTTCAACCATTGTGGAAGTCAGTGTGGCGATTCCTCAGGGATCTAGAACTAGAAATACCATTTGACCCAGCCATCCCATTACTGGGTATATACCCAAAGGACTATAAATCATGCTGCTATAAAGACACACGCACACGTATGTTTATTGCGGCACTATTCACAATAGCAAAGACTTGGAACCAACCCAAATGTCCAAGAATGATAGACTGGATTAAGAAAATGTGGCACATATACACCATGGAATACTATGCAGCCATAAAAAATGATGAGTTCAGGTCCTTTGTAGGGACATGGATGAAACCGGAAAACACCATTCTCAGTAAACTACCACAAGGACAAAAACCAAACACCGCATGTTCTCACCCATAGATGGGAATTGAAAAACGAGAACTCATGGACACAGGAAGGGGAGCATCACACTCCGGGGACTGTTGTGGGGTGGGAGGAGGGGGGAGGGATAGCATTAGGAGATATACCTAATGCTAACTGATGAGTTAATGGGTGCAGCAAAACAACATGGCACTTGGATACATATGTAACAAACCTGCACATTGTGCACATGTACCCTAAAACCTAAAGTATAATAATAAAAAATTTAAAAAAAAAAAAAGTCAGGAAACAACAGGTGCTGTAGAGGATGTGGAGAAATAGGAACACTTTTACACTGTTGGTGGGACTGTAAACTAGTTCAACCATTGTGGAAGTCAGTGTGGCGATTCCTCAGGGATCTAGAACTAGAAATACCATTTGACCCAGCCATCCCATTAGTGGGTATATACACAAAGGACTATAAATCATGTTGCTATAAAGACACATGCACATGTATGTTTATTGTGGCACTATTCACAATAGCAAAGACTTGGAACCAACCCAAATGTCCAACAATGATAGACTGGATTAAGAAAATGTGGCACATATACGCCATGGAATACTATGCAGCCATAAAAAATGATGAGTTCATGTCTTTTGTAGGGACATGGATGAAACTGGAAAGCATCATTCTCAGTAAACTATCTCAAGGACAAAAAACCAAACACCGCATGTTCTGACTCATAGGTGGGAATTGAACAATGAGAACACATGGACACAGGAAGGGGAACATCACACTCCGCAGACTGTTGTGGGGTGGGGGAAGGGGGGAGGGATAGCATTAGGAGATATACCTAATGGTAAATGACAAGTTAATGGGTGCAGCACAGCAACATGGCACATGTATACCTATGTAACAAACCTGCACATTGTGCACATGTACCCTAAAACTTGAAGTATAATAATAATAAAAATTTAAAAAAGAATAAAAAAAAGGAAAAGAAAAAGAAAAATTAAAAAAATTATAAAAATGTTCTGAAATACATTGAATGTTGCCAATGTCATTGAAAAATATTTTTAAAGACATGAGATGGTATCTTTGGAAGGGAAAGCAAATTACTCAAAGTTTTAGGTTTCAGTAAGTTGCTTCAAAATGTCAGAGAACAAAATTTATTGGCTTGTCTTGGAATGCTTTCATTTCATAAATTGGGATACTGAGGCTCAGTGGGTAGACTGAATATCCCGGTTATTAGTTGAATCCTCTTCTCCCGAGTAATAATGTTTGACCCCATTATGGTTCTTTCTACTTGTATCTTGTATTACTTACCGAGACTAGAGGTAGACAAGTGACAAGTAAACTGTGATTATATGTTACATTGAACTCCAATACTGTATATATAGTATTTCCCAAAATCACTGGCAATTTCCCATAAAACTACACATGCATCATTCACATATTTTTTTATAATATAACTCTTTTGCCTGACTAATAAGCAACTAGATGTTTAACAAATTCAATAACATGCTAATTCTAGAAATAACTCCTCCTATAACGTCTACCCCAACAAAGAAGCTTCCTAGTATATGACATGTTTGGACAAACATTTAATGTAACAGTAAAATTTGAAAATAACAATATTTTGTTTAAAAAAACTAACCAAATTATCTATCTATCTATCTCTCTCTCTACAATGATTTGTGTCAAACCAGTAATTTGAATTTATAATCCTTGATGTTAAAAAAAATGCTTTCTTGAATGCAGTGTTTCCTGTTATCTTTGAGTGCCTTAAAATTTAACTGACTATATACATTTACTGAAAGACTATTGCGTCTTGGGTTCTGACTACACAAAGCTGAATAAAACATTTTCACAATCTTCAACTAGTTTACAGTAAAATAAGATGCAACCTGTAATAACACTGTGAATGGGATAAGTGTGATAACCATGGCACAAAAGCAGAAAGGGGCCTCCTGCTTCATAGAATCAGAAGCATGGGGTAAGGTATGAGGCTAAATAGAGGAGAGGTATCCCAGGTAAAGACACAAATAAGTAAAGGCAAGAACTTATGAAAATGATTGGTGGGTCTGGGAAGGAGAAAAGTGCAGAGTTAACAGAGGCAAGAACGTGAGGTGGGGAAGGGCAGAATGAAGTGAAGGAATTAAAGATAGAAATATTAGAGATAGATTGTGTAGAAACCCTCTTGTTAAGGAGTTTAGATTTTACCCTATAAACAATGAGTCATCACGAAATGTTTCTGATCAGAGGAAAAATGGGATTGTGTCTTTGTTTCAGAAGGATAACAGCACCCACACAATATGATGTATTTTATTTCTTAAGTAAAAGTATTTGTATAATTAAATTTATTTTTCAATCCCAAAATACTTTTCAAATAAGTAAGGGTGCTTCCCGTATTTCTGAACCAAGTTTGATTTTAGATTTTAGGAACTCTTCAGCTCTCTTTCTGTCATCTTAAATCTTACCTCCAGAATGTCCTTACTTTTTCCCCTTAGGGTATTTTTAATGCAAATATGAAAATACACCTACCACCAAATGAAATTTCACTTGTTTACTTTCCCATCAGGGAAAGCTAGCTATCAGGCCAGGTAGAGTGAATGTTGGTTGCTGTTTCAGCATGCATTTCCCTTTTTTCTATCACCAGGAAGAACCTTTATTTCCAATGAGATATTTATGTGTTTCTAGGTAAGTTCACGCCTTCCTCAGATCAAGCATGGAGGCTTGTTTAAGACTAGATTAATCAGTGTATTTCATCCCCCTGGTTGAGTTACTGCTTTAGAAGTGAGCATGTGTCCTAAGTTGGTTCAATCACACTAAGTTTCAGAATTTTGCTAAAAATATTGGGACAAAAGCATTGTATTTTTTCTTTGCTGAAGTAAATCAAGAAAGCACCTAGAGCTGAAAGCTACTGTCAGCCAATGTGATGTCAAGAGGGGAGTTTGCTGAGGTTGGAGGCCTGTAGAGATGAGGAAATGAATGGAAAGAAAGAAATCAAGTCCTGATCAAAAACCTGGAGCCATTGGGTCCAGAATCACTGAAAGCCAGACTATTTCTGTATTTTTAAGTCACTGAAGACAATAAAAATTTTCTTATTGTAAAATTACACTGATTAGGCTTTCCGTATTTACAACTAAAAATACTGTTAACTGCTAGCTATCAGTGCTCCTTGGATTGCAATAACGGTGTGCCATTTCCTTCTAGGTATTTTCTTAAACTTTCCTTCTTTATATTACAGGATAAAATGTTTTCTATATTTAAGAACAACTCATACTAAAGTATTTTAATCATTTTTCATATTTCTGTATGATTAATAAGTTGAAATTATACTAAAATAATTGTATGATTTAAATTTCATATCAGATTTATTTAAGTTCATCCAAATAAAATCAAGTTATACATTTGAATGAGGAACAAGAAATTTTGACAATAAGTATGTTGATAGACATGTGCAATGGTTATATTTTTATAATTTCTTTTATAGTTTTTAGAATAACCCAAAATAAATAGTTGACTTCAAAGCAATTGATTTTCAATGATCTTTAAACAACTTCATATAAGTTCCTGATAACTGTAGAAAGTCCTTTCCAAAATAGTCTTTGGGAGAAGACTCAGAACAGTCAGGCAAACATTTTGAGAATCTCAAGGTAGCACAAACAAGGGAATCAGGGAGGTGTAACTAGATGATATTGTAAGTTTAAATAAAATTTCAATATATATGTAGAAGACAAGTACCAAGAAGGCATTTTTCCTTTCTTTTCTTAACCGAATGGGAAATGACAATCCTAGATGTCATTAGACAGATTTTCTATTAATTAGTTACATTGTAATTCTCTGTAGTAAATAGAACCCTCAAAGAATGGTAAGGAGAGCTGCTGTCCATTTGTAATTGTCTTAGTGTAACCCCCTATTATTGAAATTCAACGAGCCTTGTGGTTTTATCTCTATAAACTTGCTACTCAAAGATTGGTCTGAATGTGGCCTTAGACGTGCATATAAAATGGGGGTCATGTTAAAATGCAGATCCTGGTTCGGTTCACCGGGGTAAGGCCTGAAGACTCGATTTCTAACAATTTCCAGCTGAAGCTGATTCTACCCACCACAGCTTGAGAAGCAAATATATGCCAATCCTTATAAAATGCAGGATTTAAAAGTGTTAATTTACATATTATTTTCAAAATTCTGTTTTTATGCCACGTGGAATTTTAGGCTGGATGGTATCTGAGAATTTCATAATAACTGCTTCATTATATATATGGGAAAACTAAGGTCTTTGGAAAGAGGGCTTTGGCTGGTCTCCTCATCCCCTGATCAGGAAGGAAGAGCTGTTAATCTGGTTGTTCAGAGCCCAGGACATTAACTGGGCCACTTGTTACGTGAGCGTTAATGTGCCTTAAAGGTCAGTGTCTGTACAGTATCCTCTCTCTTCTTCCTGCCATGAACACTCACTCTCCCACTTTCTCCATTTGTGCAGTCAAGTGGGCGAGTTAGGCAAAGCCTGTTCTGCAGAGCCGCTTGCTCTCTTCTTCTGGCAGGAAAGTCCTGTGCTTTGTGTGGAAGAGAGGTAAAACTCTTTCTCAGCTCCAGGCTTTAGGAATCAGCGTTATATTCCAGTTTATCACAGGGACCGAGATTCTTGTGAATGTGGCAATGCCTCACCAAACACGCAGTCTGCTTTAGACAGATAATGTTCCCTGACGTATGAAGTGAAACTAAGTTTAATGGGAACTCTCATTATAAATCTTCTGAAAGCATGTATTCTGTGTGCTAGCAAAATGATCCAGAATATAGTAGATCCCCAATAAAAACATTTACCAAGTGAGTGATTGCTTCACTTTTATTACATTTAGATACTGTTTTATGTAATGCATTTGTTATATAAAATTTTTTCCCACAGTTGGTAAGTTTTTGAAACTGCTGCAAAAATGACTTTATTTTCTTTGAGATACATCTAAAATTCTTACCAAACCGTTGTTTTTGCTTGTAGTCACTAACCTTTGCTTCTCTTCCTCACGGAAACATGTTTTTGCTTATTTATGAAAAATCATTATAAAAATAGAATATGAAGTCTCACAAATTTCACCACCCAACACTAGAATTTCTTTTTCCATAAAGGTGCCCTTGAGACCTAGTAGGCAGACTGTTGGTCCCTGGAGCCCCCTTGGGATGTTTCCTAGTACACGCCTCCCCTTGCAACATGGCTCAAGTAAGAAGTGGATCCGAAGGTGCAGCTCAAGCTGCCCTGTGATCAAAGAACTTCCTAACGTGGCATGAATCTATGGTACCTCCCAAGTATATGACAACTTCTCTTGGGGCCTTTTCATTTCCTCACATTATCATTGAATTATGCAGAATAGCAACCATTGAAAAAGTGAGACTGCATTTCAAATTATTTATAGAAAACCATGAACCTTCAGATTCTCTTTGTATCATTGTCCTATATGAAGGACTCTTCATTTTCTTTTTTGTGCAGGTGAAAATTTACTCAGGTTCACATCAGCTAGTCATTCTGATCACTGTGTTCCAGATGGAAAGTGTACTGAACAAACTTGGTATTACTTTTGTTCTAATATGACATCAGATAAAACTGACGCTTCTATTCTAGTTCAGAATTCCTAAGGGTATCCATAAATACAAGGATCTGTGATTAATTTTCAATCCTTACTTGACACATCTGTAGTATTTGATACAATTGTTTACTCCTTCATTCTGAAAGTATTTGATTCACTTAGCTTCCAAAACCTATCCTCTTGATCTTTTTCCCACCTCATTGGTCACTACTTTTCAATTTCTTCTGTTATTTTTTTCCTCATTTTCTATCCAGCTTCTATGCATTGAAAACCCTCAAAGCTCAGCCCTCAAACCTCCCTCTTCTTAATCTTCACTCATGTCAAGGGTGAAGCTCATCCAATCTGCTGGTTTTAATTGCAATTTTGTACTCACTACTTCCAAATATGTGTTACTAATTTCCACCTCTCTTTCTTAAATTCCAAGTTCATAGATTTAGCCACATACTCAACATCTTAAGATAACTTAAATTTGAATATATTCAAATCCTGTTCACCTCTCACTCCAATCCTACTTCTCTAGCAATCTCAGCTCATGTTGGAAAATAGTGACTCCATTCAAGTTACACAGGGTCCAAGCCTTGGAGTAATCTTTGCCTTCTTTCTCCCTCTTGAAACCCACATGCAATTCATCAGCCCATGTTTACAGCTCCACCTTTCAAGTAGATCATTAGCCAACCACATCTTTCTCCTTTTATGACTATCATCAAACCACCACTGCCCCTGGCTTGGATTTTATAGCCTCCTAGAAGATGACCCTACTTTTGCTCTTGTCTCCTTGTCACTTTGCTCACAACCTCCAACAGCATCTCCAAGTAAACCAAAAATACAAAAACAAAGAAACAAAGCAAAAAATTCATCTTTCACTAGTCTAAAAGGCCCCACGAAATCCTCTCTGACCTCTTAGACCACACTTTCTTTTACTTCCCTTCTTCCTTATCATACTGCCAGCACCCTGACTTCTTCCTTTTCCTTAAACATGCCAGGCCCGTGCTTGGACTTCTCTGCCTTCCCATAAAGCCTACTCCCTCACCTGCCTTATGTGTTTGGTTGTAAGTTACCATCTTAACGAGACCTTTCTTGATATTCCTATTTAAAATTGCAATGCTTCTTCTAGGCCATTCCCTAACTTCCACCATATTTTTCTCCATAGCATTAATAACCATTATAATTATTTCATATGTATTTGTTTATGGTCTGTTCCCTACCAACTATAATACAGGCTCTGTTACAGTAGGTGCATGTCTGTTTTATTCAATGCTATGTGTTTCCTGTGTTAGACAATAAAAGTTTTTAGTGAATAAATGAATGAGTAAAACTATACATAACTAACAAAATGAATAATAATGCATAAACATTATATATCATTATAATGCATACATATTAAAGGGATCTTCTTTCAATCTGCCCCTTTCACTTACACTCAGTGTCACAGATTCTGCAAGCAGACACTAAAATTTGAGCAAGTTAATATGCCTGAACTTTTTGACAGACATCATGGCTTTGCATTTTCAAAGTTCTGTTCATCCTCTAGAAAGGAAAACTTTGCCTTGATGTTACACTTAAAAATTATTTTAAAAGTTGTTTCCTCCTTTTATTTGTTCATTCTTTTTTATTTCTTTTCCTACTTTCTGTCTCTCTTTGGTTTTATTTGTTAGTTTATTTATTTTGCATATAGTCATGCAGTCTCATCAGTTATGACCTTTATCTTCTTCAGGCATTACCTACATTAAGTTGGTCCCATGTAGTTGCATCATTGGAGGATCTCAGCTCATACACAGCCATCCTACAACTTACCTGTCCCTATATCATCTCCCAAAGCACAGTGTTTAGGCATATAACATGGGTTTGCAAATGAGTAGCTATTTCTTCACCAAGGTTATAATTGTTTCATGTCATTTGGATTTTCAAATAATAATTCATTGTCCTAATAATAAGTATTTTATTTGTTCCACATTTTATTATTCATTATCTTAGACTAAAAGAATGAAACACAGCAAAAGGCCTTCTTTTAACTTGTGTTTGACCCATCTAGCTGTTAAGAGTTCATTATTTTATTTTAATTGCCTAATTAAAGTAAAATAAAAATATTTTCATGTAAAAATCTCATTAAATGCACAAAATGCCTCAGTAGGTCTGTGCCCATTTTGGAGAGGAATGTAAATTGTGTTGACTACCAAAAGCACTGGGGGTAGATATACCAATAGCTTGCTACTGAACTGGCAGTTTTGAAAATCCTTACTAGAAAGTGTTGCTGGTCACTGTAAAACAGGCAAGGGTTGATTTGACATTTGATTAAATAATCATACATACATTTATGCAAAAAGTAGCTATGGGCTCACCCCACTCTACATTGCTTAAGTGTACAATTAAGAATGCACAATTAAAAGAATGAAAATAGTGACAATAAGCTGGGGTGCCCCCTATAATATCTTACAATATTCTGACCCACCTCTTATTGGGGCATAGATCTAATATTTACATTTTTATCATTTATGTAAGGCTTATTCACTGTAATTCACTGGATAATAACTTAGAAATATGTCTTCAAAATTGTTCTCTCTGAAAGTAGATGATGAAAGAAAAGAATGGCATTTGTAGGACCAATTAATTGTCAGATCAAATTATTTATAAAAATTGTATAATATAAATTCAATAGCAAATAATTAGAATAAGTAATATTTTTTTCTTGTGATGAGGGGAAAACATACCTTTCTAACTCTCGTCCAAGGTCATTAGTGAAACAGGATCAGTATGTGTAATTACAATATCATGAATACTTAAATTTCTCCCATGCTGAGAAATGCATGATAAGATTACAGCTAGCACACTGATTTTGCTACGTGACCTTTCAACTGGAAAACTCCAACAATCTTGCCTTAGAATGATCTGTTACGTTCTATTCTACCTAACAAAAAGAAAAATCGGGAAATGTCTGAGATCTAAGAATTTATAGTTTGCTCAAAAATAGTCACAAGGATATGTGAAGCTTGTAGGTAAGACATTCATGATCCAGTGGTCAAAAGCGATTGTTTCTGGTATGGACTCAATGTGCTCTCCCTGTTTTGCGTTTTTCTAGATTATGTACCTTTAAGTTTTCCCAAATGTAGGCATAATTTTAAAAAAGAAAATATGGACATATTAATGAAACATTGTGTGTTGCAATGAGCATGATAATTTCAGGGAAATTCAATTCCCTTCAGTTCAGAAGATGGTATAATTTAAGTTCTGCAGGATTATATAGAATAAAACTTCGTAAATTTGTGTATAATACAACATTTTTTATTCACAATCCTTTGCCTCACATGAATGCATTTTGCCACATTATGTGCCCATTAAAATATGAGAATTAAAAGTTTATACTGATCATCTTTGCATATGCCATCTTATTATTTAACTATATCATCGCACAATAAAAACTCTATTATATAATGTCTTTTTAATTTATCTCATTATATGTCCCACCATGGCAACTAACTTAAAGAGTATGGTAGGTACAAAGATGAGAAAGGCTTATGTCCCTTGTGAGCACTTCCTACCTGTCATGTCATCTGGCATACACCTCAGCTTGCTTCTATTCTTGCTATGTAGTCCTTCTATGGGTAAGAATGACCAAAAAAATTTATATTTAAAAATGGCATCAACCACTGAGAATAGGCAGAGCCCCAGCATTGCCCCAGTTTGCTGGAGGCCTTATGCTGGGCAGATGTTAACTTTCTCATTGTCTTTTTGCTGCAGTGGTCACGGGATCTCTCTAGAGGTGCCAGGATGGCTCAGGGAGAGGTTACGCTGGAGAGCTTGGGACAGCTATATTTACCACTCCATAGAGAAGTAACCTAATACTTTAATAATCCGTGTGGTGAAGCCAGTGTGTACTGTCAGCTGACCAGTGACAATATTATCCATCCCTATTACTTCAGTTAACACGTTACACACAGCATTACACAGGTAACCAACAAATCCACAACACTAGTCTTTTTTTTTTTTTGAGACAGAGTTTCGCTCTTGTTGCCCAGTCTAGAGTGCAATGGTGTGATCTTGGCTCACCGAACCTCCACCTCCCAGGTTCAAGCAATTCTCCTGCCTCAGCCTCCCGAGTAGCTGGGATTACAGGCATGCACCACCACACCCGGCTAATTGTGTATTTTTAGTGGAGATGGGGTTTTTCCATGTTGGTCAGGCTGGTCTCAAACTCCCAGCCTTAGGTGATCTGCCCACCTTGGCCTCCCAAAGTGCTGGGATTACAGGCGTGAGCCACTGCGCCCAGCATACAACACTAGTCTTTAACTCACTTCCAATTACAGACCTGTATTTCTAACAATATGTTATATAAGAAAAAAAAAATGATACTTTGTCAATGCCTCACAATCAACAAATCAAAAATTCAGTGGACTCTCTTCCCCTATAAACATAATCTTTCCATTGTCATATTTTTCCTTGAAAGGGCATTGCCTCCCATTTTGGCTCCCAGCCTAGAAACTTGAGACCATCTCTGACTTTACCTTCTTCCTTATCCTCAACGTCCTGATCATCATCCTGTCTTGTCAGTTCTGCATCACAGATACCTCTGCTGTTCATCATCTTCTCTATTCCCACCATCATGTCTAGGTCAGCCACTCTCATACCTCTTGTTTAATTTATTGTAATAGTGCCAACTTCTCTTTCGACTGCCAGATTTCCACATCTCTTATTAATTGTTAAATGAAGATATAACTAGGATGCTTTCTGTGCCTAACAAATTTGAAGACTCTGCCTTGATCAAAAACTCAATTCAAATTTCTATACCCCAAATTTACCAATTGACCTTTCCAGATTCATTTTGTACCCATACTCACACATTCTTATCATCCTTTTATCAATTCTTGCTTCCTAAACTAAATTAAGATCTTTCCCCCTTTATACCTTTGCTCATACAATTCCCTCTTCCTGGAAATTTCCCTTCCCTTCTCCCTTCTTATTCCATAAGGCTTATTCCATAATGCTCACCTCCCCCAAGAAGGCTTTCCCAATCCTTTCAGACAAAAATCAATCATTTCCTAATATTTGTCCTACATGGGTCTTTGTACTCTATCTTTGGCAGTAATCAGATTATGCCTTCTCTTATTTTGGCTCATAGATCACAGGCTTCTTGATATTTGGAACTATAGCTGATGCCCAATAGTGTTTAACACAGTACATTGAATAGAATATGTGCTTAATAAATACATGTGAAGTTAACTTGCAGTCCATCCGTTAAGACATGATGATTCATGGATCAATTCCAACTACGATTACTGTATCGCCTCTTATCTGGGTCCTATCATCTCACCAGTGAGTCAGAGCATCAGCTACTAGTTAAATACAAACTCCCCAAATCCACTGAGAACAAATATGATTTAAGTATTGCCAAATATCTCAGAATAACAAATATACTACCTAAAAGTGCTTTGTTTAATGGGTTAAACCTCAAAGAAATTTGTAGTCTATGTGATTAGACAAAAAAATATATTCTGTCTTGTCTGCAGATATCCCATTTATAATTCTTTTGGCCTATACCACTTCCCTTAAAAGTTGAACTGAAATCCTGCATAGTCAAGGTTTGGCATCATAGTATGAAAGATTTACCAATGAAATTGAGTTGTTTCTGTAAAGTATAGCGGCAATCCAGGAAGCACTTTTAATATACTTCAAGATACATTTATTGTGCAGATACGCTTGTGCTAACACTGTGGAGGATCAAAAAAGTTGGGATACGTGATGTTTGCCACAAAGGATCCTATGATCATGTGGACAAGTACTATTCAAGGCCAGAACACATGAGAGACTCCCTTCTGAAAAATATTCTGAGAGATATCATTTAGATGGAGGTTGACATGGAAAATCTTGCAGGGAGTAAATTTAGTTTTTCCTATTTGATGAAGGATTATTTCTTAATGTAATATTCAAACATTTCTTGAAAGCTCACTATATATATATGATATACAAGGTAGTATTCTTGGTGCTGTGACCAAAGCTTAACAAGATATAGTCATTGTCCATAAGGAACTCAACATGTCTCTAAATGCTTTTAAATTTTATTTCATAAAAGTTAATTTAACAATTACATATTTGTTGTGGTAGATGGCATAGTGAATATGACTCACAGAGTGCCATGTGTGAACTTGAGGTTTGATCTAATAGGGGTTCAATGTCTAATAGGGACTCAATGTCCAATATGTAAATTCTGCATCATATGCTGTTCATAAAAACAGAATCCAAAATATACAAAATTTTATACATTTTACATAAAGGCAATTTAACACAATGCCACCTCCCTTCCTGTTTATTTAATGTGAGACTTACACTTCAGTCCTCTAGTTTATTTAATGTGAGACTTATTATACTTGAGTCCCCTAAATTATTTTTACCATCAATAACGTAACATACATCTTAAATATGTTTTTTCTGTATCAAGAAATGTATTTATTTTATTTTTTGGCAACTATTATCAACAGTTAATGAAATAAAAACTATCATAATACCATACATCATTACCATGTTTGGCTTATGTAAAGATCAATGGTAGTCGATTAAATTTCCTTCAGAATTTCCAATCCAGATGACTCATGTGTATTTGAAGCACATGGTAAATATTTCACTATAAAATAAAGAGTAATATCAAATTGTATTTATTTAATTAAATTCCTTGCTGTATGTTTTATTCAAATGTGTATACAATGCAATTTATATAGAATGCTAAGTAAAAAGTAGAAGTTAATTTGGGGGGCTACTGCTGTAAAAGTATGTTATCTTTTATATATATCACAGCATTACTTATTATCAGCTTCACACACAGCACTTTGCCTTTGATTTACACAAACAACTGTAAATGATTTATATATTTGTGAGGAAGTGAATTATATTAGCCCATCAATCTATGGGGCCTGCAAATCCCGGGAAAAAAAAAAAGGCTATTACATTTCAGAAGCTGTTAAATCAGTTGTGCCCCCTGGCTGATTTTGTCAGCTATATTTGCTGTGGGTAAAACCGTTGATGCCTGGAATACTGGAGCGGCCCTGAGAGTGTTGAAGAGTAAATAGCAGCAGAGTTGTAAACTACACCCCACATCTCACACTTACCGCATAAGCCCGGCTTACGCTTTCCTCTGAATAAATCCAGAGCTTAAAAAAGAGCAAGAGAGAGAAATAAAGAAAAGGGGAGGGCAAAACAAGGCAAAACTCGGCCCATGCCTTCTGTCACTGCCTCTAGGTTTAGCCCCTCAGCAGCCTGCCAACAGGACACTGTTCTGCCAGTTGTAAATTTTAATTGGCCATCTGGGGAAAGCACAAACCACTGACTAGAGATTAATCAGCAAATTAACCCAGGCATAATACACATTTCCCAGTGGACGCAAAGCAGCTCTAGGCTGGGGCAGAGCAGCCTGGGATGCTGGAGAACTTGTGTAGAATGCTGTTATTGCTTACTGCCACGCAGTAGAACATCTTCTTGGAGTCCTGAAATTCCCTTCTGTGTGACCTTGTTAGTGCCCCTGATTTGTACGGCAGTTGCAAAGAGCCTTTTTTTTTTCTTTTTTTTTTTTTTTTGTAAAGTACTAAACACAGATGGTGCAGGTACTGTGATTGCTGGGAAAAGTGTTGATGAATCAGTGAAAGTGACAACTTTTCTCTAGTGGACTATTCACTTGGTTTGCTAAAGTACCTACAGAAAGAAACAATAGTGTACCTGGATTTTTACCAGCTCAATGAATCACCAGATAATCACGTTTATTTAGCCAATTTCTTGTGCTACAGGAAATGTCTTTGCATAGTCTCTGTACTGGAAAAGCAAATTTGTGTAAAATAAAGTTAAATCCTTCTTCAAGTCTAACTTACGGGGAATAATTTAAGCCAAGTGTACATTTATATAGAATACTATGGCTTCAACTCTTCAATAAAACAGTCTTCTAATCAGCCCAGGGGCATTCTGTAAGCTGAGATAGGGAAAGAGGATAAAGACTAAAGGAAGAACATTTTAAGGTGATAAATACCCAAAAAGTAAAGTGAATGGGCTGGTAAGAAATTGCGAGTGGTTTTGATACAGGATGGAGTGAAAACACTTTGTGAAAGAATAGGC
This sequence comes from Nomascus leucogenys, assembly GCF_006542625.1. NCBI lineage: Eukaryota > Metazoa > Chordata > Mammalia > Primates > Hylobatidae > Nomascus > Nomascus leucogenys. Next base: position 21,069,161 of record NC_044397.1, read on the forward strand.
TTTACACAGCTTTTGGAATAATAAAAATGGTAGGACTTCATGCATTACTATAAGCAGGGGTCTTTAGGATATGGCATATTATGAAGACTCAGAAGTGGGAGTATACAGCCTAAATAAAGGACACACTGAATAAATTTGCTTGAGGGAACCTAAGGATGAAGCGGCCAGGCCAAATCAGTGAAGAACAGAGATTTTCCATCTTGTGGACAGTTGTATTTCCAGAAGGTAGCATGGAGAACTCACAATAGTAGCATATAGCAGGCACTCAACACTTTTTAATAAAAGAAGGCATAGACACCTTTAATAAAATTAGAAGCTAATATTGTGTTAGACATGCCTACTACTTGTTGCCTTTCCTGTCCATAGTCCATGCTGAATGCATGGTAGACCACATGACAAGGGACCTGACACATCACGTTTGAGGCACCAATTTATAGGCTGACAAGGGACCTATGATATCATCTGGTGCAAAAACATATTTTTTATTTTTCCATAAGTTATTAGGGTACAGATATTTGGTTACATGAGTAAGTTCTTTAGTGGTGATTTGTGAGATCCTGGTGCACCCATCACCTGAGCAGTACACACTGCACCATATTTGTAGTCCTTTATCCCTCACCCTGCTCCTACTCTTCCTCCCAAGTCCCCAAAGTCCATTGTATCATTCTTATACCTTTGTGTCCTCATAGCTTAGCTTCCACATATCAGTGAGAACCTATGATGTTTGGTTTTCCATTCCTGAGTTACTTCACTTAGAATAATAGTCTCTAATCTCATCCAGGTCACTGCAAATGCTGTTAATTCATTCCTTTTTATGGCTGAGTAGTATTCCATCATATCTGTATAGATATATAGATATCACAGTTTCTTTATCCACTCACTGATTGATGTGCATTTGGGTTGGTTCCATGATTTTGCAACTGTGAGTTGTGCTGCTATAAACATGTTTGTGCAAGTATCTTTTTTGAGTAATGACTTCTTTTCCTCTGGGTAGATACCCAGTAGTGGGATTGCTGGATCAAATGGTAGTTCTTTAGTTCTTCAAGGAATCTCCTCACTGATTTCTATAATAGCTGTACTAGTTTACATTCCCACCAGCAGTGTAGAAGTGTTCCTTGATCACTGTATCCACACCAGCATCTGTTTTTTTATTTTTTGATTATGGCCATTCTTACAGGAGTAAGGTGGTACCACATTGTGTTTTTGCTTTGCATTTCCCTAATCATTAGTGATTTTAAGCATTTTTTCATATGTTTGTTGGACATGTGTATATCTTCTTTTGAGAATTGTCTATTCATGTTCTTAGCCCACTTTTTGATGGGATTGTTTATTTTTTTTTCTTACTGATTTGTTTGAGTTTGTTGTAGATTCTGGATATTAGTCCTTTGTCAGATGTATATGTTGTAAAGATTTTCTCCCACTCTGTGGGTTGTATGTTTACTCTGCTGACTGTTCGTTTTGCTGTGCAGAAGCTCTTTCGTTTAATGAGGTCCCAGGTGTTTATCTTTGTTTTTATTGCATTTGCTTTTGGGTTCTTGGTCATGAAATCCTTGCCTAAGCCAACCTCTAGAAGAGTGTTTCTGATGTTATCTTCTAGAATTTTTATAGTTTCAGGTCTCAGGTTTAAGTCCTTAATCCATCTTGAGTTGATTTTTGTGGAAGGTGGAAGATAAGGATCCAGTTTCATTCTCCTACATGTGGCTAGCCAATTGTCTCAGCACCATTTGTTGAAAAGGGTGTCATTCTCCCACTTTATGTTTTCGTTTGCTTTGTCCAAGATCAGTTGGTTGTAAGTATTGGGCTTATTTCTGGTTCTCTATTCTGTTCCATCAGTCTGTGTGCCTATTTTTATACCAGTACCATGCTGTTTTGGTGACTATGGCCTTATAGTATAGTTTGAAATCAGTTAGCATGATGCCTCCAGATTTGTCCTTTTTGCTTAGTCTTGCTTTGGCTATGTGGGCTCTTTTTTGGTTCCATATGAATTTTAGAATTGCTTTATCTAATTCTGTAAAGAATGATGATGGTATTTTGATGGGGATTGCATTGAATTTGTAGATTGCTTTTGGCAGTATGGTGATTTTCACAATATTGATTCTACCCATCCATGGTCATGGGATGTGTTTCCATTTGTTTGTGTCGTCTATGATTTCTTTTAGCAGTGTTTTGTAGTTTTCCTTGTAGAGGCCTTCCAACTCCTAGGTTAGATATATTCCTAAGTATTTTACTTTTTTTTGCAGCTATTGTAACAGGGGTTGAGTTCTTGATTTGATTCTCCATTTGGTTGCTGTTGGTGTATAGAAGAGCTACTGATTTGTGTACACTGATCTTGCATCTGGAAACTTTGCTGAATTCTTTTATCAATTTTAGGAGCTTTCTGGAGGAGTCTTTAGGGTTTTCAAGGTAAATGATCATATCATCAGCAAACAGTGACAGCTTAACTTCCTCTTTACCAATTTGGATGCCCTTGATTTATTTTTCTGTTTTTTTGTTTTGTTTTGTTTGTTTGTTTGTTTTGAGACAGAGTTTTGCTTTTGTTACCCAGGCTGGTGTGCAATGGCGAGATCTCGGCTCACTGCAACCTCTGCCTACTGGGTTCAAGCAATTCTACTGCCTTAGCCTTCTGAGTGGCTGGGATTATAGGCATGCGCCACCATGCCCAGCTAATTTTTGTATTTTTGGCAGGGATAGAGTTTCACCATGTTGGTCAAGCTGGTCTCGAACTCCTGACCTCAAGTGATCCGCTAACCTCGGCTTCCCAAAGTTCTGACAGGTATGAGTAACTGCACCCAGCCTATTGGATGCCCTTTATTTCTCTTTCTTGTCTGATTTGTGCAAAAACTTTGATCAAAACTTAGATGAATTCGGTCAGAGCATCCCAGCACTTTGGGAGGCCAAGGCCAGCAGATCACCTGAGGTCAGGAACTGAAGACCAGCCTGGCCAACATAACAAAACCCCATCTCTATTAAAAATACAAAAATTAGCCAGGTGTGGTGGTGTACATCTGTAATCCCAGCTACTCAGGAGGCTGAGGCAGGAGAATTGCTTGATCCCAGGTGGCAGAGGTTGCAGTGAGCCAAGACCATGCCACTGCACCTCAGCCTAGGTGACAGAGCAAGATTCCATCTCAAAAAAAAAAAAAAAAATACTTAGCTGAATTGATCCAAATGGATTCTATTCTTGGAGGATTTGAAAAAGGGACCTTGAGAAACTCAGTTCCTTAGCAGTGAAACTTGTTGCATAAAAGCTATGATAAAGAAAAGGACAAAGTAGAAAATGCAGTGATTTGAGATTCTGGGCCAGCAGAGGAAGCCAGTGTGTTGAAAGAGAAGAATGGAGTTGATTTGCTGGAAGGAACAGCGAAGAGGAAGGCTGGCATCCCTAGAGATAGGAAGTAGACTATCCCAGTTCTACCTTGTCTGAAGCCTACCTCTACCTCTTTCCCTGGCCTCTGATTTTATGAGAGTTCAGCAAGCTTACATGACATTCTGATTGTTACACCAAAAGAACTTTGACCAGAGCAACCATGTAATAGCACCATCATAAACTAATGGCCTCAGAAGACAAATAAAATTAGTAACCTTCCCCCTACTTCCTGCTACTAAACAGTGCACAGGATTTAGGAACTCTAAAGAATATGGTCATTTTCAGAAATAAAAGTAATGGTGTATTCTTTTATATGGCTATGCTCTGACCCACCACTAAATCACGCAGACCCATTTCACCTGCCTCTGGCAAAATAGTCTCTTTTCTTTCACAACCAGGTATGGATTTTTTTTTTCTGTTTTATTACATTATTGCAAGCAATGCTGCCTGCCAAACCGCATGCTCTTAAACTGAAATGGCTTCTAGGCAAGTACTGGATTATCTGTGACAGTAAATCAGTCAATATGCTTGGCCTAGGTACCACAGCAGTTAAATACACGTCTTTGGCTTCAGGAGGGGAAACCTTCCTTCAAATACCCAGTTCAGCTTCTAATAAGGCCTTTTGAAAAGGTTTTTATTTAAATAGTATTTTAAATCACCAAGAAGTTTATTGTGAGGTTTGATATGAGATATAAAGGCCTGAAAAGATAATAGGCAACAGTTCTGAATTAAACACTGAATGCATAACAAGTAAAAGCAAAATATTTAAAGTTATTTTAACATTTAAATTATTCCACAAGAAAAAACTTTTGAGAGTCATGAAATGTCTGGCCAGTGCTCACTATATATGAATTGAATGCTCTAGCTGTGTATACTGCAAGCAGGAAATAATGCCTAACACAACAGCATATTGGAGAGTAGACTCAGTGTTTTCGGTGTGCACTGGTGGATGGATTTCTTTATCTCCTCTGGGAGGGATAAGATCCAAAGGTTAGAACAGGCTCAAATAAATTCAGTTCAGTATGTGTGGTCTCTTCTGAATTATTCCAAAGCCTTACTGTCTAGCTTCAACCCTGTTCCCCTACTTCATGTTATCTCAATTATATATCTATGAAAAATTGGAGAAAATAGTATTCGTTTATTTGTAAAGACATTAGAGATTCTGGACATTAGAGGATGCCTGAAGCACAAAAGTACAGAGAGTATAAAGATAATCATTTCTATAGATCACCTATTGTTATGTTTGTCTTGTCACTCATAGCTTTTCATATCTTCACATGTACCACATATTTTCAAGAAATAAAGAAGAAAGATATATACGTTGATATTTTTGTTTATATATTCCCCCCACATATCTTAAACATAACTTGCTATCTTATATTTATATTATCTTTATATCTAAAAATCAAAGAGCTCCTCAGGGATGATTTTATACAGTGTGGCTAAAATGTAGAAATGGAGTCAAGGACGCTGAAACACTTGGAAATTAGGTAAATAATGACAGATTATTCACAGCAGTGCCTATTATACAGTAAAAAATAAGAAGTAAATTTATGTATTAGACTTGCTAAAATGTGACCAACAAGACTCTTGCCAGGTGTCCTAATGAAAGTGATATTGTCTTTAAACCCTGCATGGCAATCCCTGATATGCCTCCATGATATCCAGGGAAGACAGGACAGCCTGGAAGTCCAACCACTTCCTTAAGAGCATCCAACTTTTAGATGATTAACCAAAATGCCTCATTGTGGAAGTGACAATGTGGGTTCCAAGCAGATACAGATCCACATATACTTCTGATGGAAGTCTGTGGAGCTGATGGACAAGAACACTATAGTTCACAAGGCCATCTGAGGCCATCCAGAAAACAACTCAGCTCTGGAGAAACTGTTGCCTTATATCTGAGGGAATGTGGGCTTTGTGTTCACTAAGGAGGTCTTCACTGAGATTAGGGACATACTGCTGGCCAATAGGTGTCAGCTGATGTCTGTGCAGGTGCCATTGCCCCACCTGAAGTCACTGTACCAGCCCAGAACACTAGTCTGGGGCCCAAGAAGTCATTTTTCTTCCAGGCTTTAGGCATCACCACTAAAATCTCCAGGGTCACTATTGGAATCCTCAGTGATGTACAGCTGATGAGGACTGGAGACAAATTGGAAGCCAAGACACACTGCTGAACATGCTGAACACTGCCCACCTCTTCTCCGTTAGACTGATCATCAAGCAGGTGTTTGACAACAGCAGCATCTACAACCCTTAAAGTCCTTGCCATCACAGAAGAAACTGCATTCTCACTTCCTGGAGGGTGTCCACAATGTTGCCAGTGTTTGCAGATTGATTACCCAATTAGACGGGAATTCTCTGAGGATTAAAATAAAAACTCAGCATAGTATATCATCTAAAGCAGACAATCCATTAACTACTTGGTGAATAAGGGCACTAACATTTTTCGTGGGGGTGGTAGCACTAGAGACATGGGCAAAGAGCCTACCTTCTTTAAATGGATTCCAGGACTAATCTTTACTTTGAGGCAAAGGAAATGTCAGATATTTTAGATATAATTAAAGATGTCTCTGGTTTTGACTAATCTTGATTATTCTCTTCTTTCAGTTTAACTTTAATTTGCTTTTCTTTTTCCAGTGTCTTATAATTCCAGTGAAAGTTCATGTTATTGATTTCAAATTCTTATTTTTTAATGTAGACGTTTAATATATGTTATAAATTTCCCTTAAGCATTGCTTTAGCTATATTCCACAAGTTTTGATAAGCTGCTTTTTTCATTTTCATTCATATCAAACTATTTGCTAATTTCTCTTGTAACTACTTTGACCCATTTGCTGCTTAGAAATGTGCTATTTAATTTTCAAGTTATTTGTAGATTTCCTGGATTTTCTTTTGTTATTGACTTATAATTTTCATTGTGGTTTGAGAACACACTTTGTATTATCTAAATTCCTTTCCATTTATTGAGGCTTGTTTTATGACCTAACAGGTAGTTTATCCTGCAGAATTCTCCATGTACACTTAAGAAAAATGTGTATTTTGCTGTTGTTTAGTGGAGTGTTCTATAGTTGTCTGTTAAGACTGTAGTTGTTTAAGACTTTTATTTCCTTATCGATCCTTTGCCTAGATGTTTTATCTATCAATGAATTTATTGTTGAATTATTTATTTTTCCCCTCAAGTCTGTAAGTTTTTGCTTCATGTATTTTGGGGCTCTGTTGTTAGGTCCGTATATGTTTATAATTATTATATTTTGGATAGATTGATTCTTATATAATTTTAAATGTTGTCTCTAGTAATAATTTTTGCTTGAAATCTGTTGTGACCATTGCCATTCCAGCTTTCTTTTGGTTAGTGTTTGCATAATATATTTTTTCCATCCTTTTATTTCAACCTATTTGTATCTTCAGATCTAAAGATTGTCTTCTGTAGATAGATAGTATGTAGAGAGATCATGTTGGGTTTTTAATCCATCCTGCAATCTCTGCCTTTTGTTTGGAATGTGTAATCTATTTACCTTTAGTACAATTACTAATAATTTGGAATATGTATCTGCCATTTTGCTATTTGCTTTTGACATGTCTCATTTTTTTTTGTTACTTTACTCTTCCATTACAGCCTTCTTTTTTGTTAAGGAGATATTTTCTATTGTATTATTTTAATTCTATTGTTTATTTTACTAAAATTTAAAATTATATTTCCTTAGTGGTGGCCCTGGGGATTACAATAATCATCTTCATTTATAAGAACATAGTTTCATTTTATACTAACTTAATTTCAATAGTATACAAAACCTTTGCACATGTAGTATACAGCTTTATATTCTCCTTCCTTCTTTTTGCTGTTGTCATACAAATTACATCTTTATATTTTTGCACCAATCAATGCAGATTTAAGTATTACCTTATCCAGTTTTTAAATAAAATCAGTTAGAAAAAACATGCACAAAAAATACATTAATACTATCTTTTATATTTGCCTGTGCAGTTTATTTTTGCCAGTGCCCTTTATGCCCTCATGTTGATTCTAGTTGCTATCTGTACTATCTAATTTTTTTGTTTTGTTTGTTTTTATCTAATTTTTTTTGTTTGTTTGTTTTGTTTGTTTGTTTGTTTGCCTAAAGGATTGATTCTCTTTAGTATTTTTTCAAGGGCAAGTATGGCAAGTATGTTAGTGATGAGTTCTTTGTTTTTGTTAATCTGGCAATGTCTTCACTTCTCCTCCAATTCTGAAGGAGACTTTTGCTAAATACAGAATTCTGGTGTACAGTCTTTTTTCTTTCAGTACTTTCAATATGTCAGTCCACTGGTTTGGCCTCCACTGTTTTTCATGAGAAATTAGCTGTGAATCCCACTAAGTATTCCTTGTAGGAGATGAGTTTCTTCTTTCTTGCTGCTTTAAAGATTCTTTGTTTTCCAGTTTTGAAAGTTTGCATATGATATGTCTCAGTGTGGAGCTCTTTGAGTTCTTTCTACTTGGGGTTCATTGAGCTTCTTGGATATGTAGATTATAATGAAAGCATAATCTACATTTTGTTACAGCTTTTACAACCAAAATTTGAAACTTCCTTTTAAAAACTGGGAAGGTTTTGGCTAAATTTTTCAAATATTCATTCTGCCCCTGTCCCTTTCTCCTCACTTTTGTGAACTCACATTTTACATAGTTGGTATACTTTGTGGTATTTTGCAGATTTTTGAGGATCTGTTTAATTTCTCTCCATTCTTTTATCTTTCTTATTTTCAAACTAAATAATCTCAATTGGCCTCTGTTACATTCACTGACTCTTACTTTTGCTAGCTCAAGTCTGCTATTGAGGCCCTCTAGTGAATTTTTTATTTCCGTTATTCTACTTTTCAAATCCAAAATTCATTTTTATTTTTTTTCTGGTATTTTCTTTCTTTCTTTGTATTCTCTGTTTGATGAGACATCATTCTCATATTTTCCTTTATTATTTTAGATGTTATTTTCTTTAGTTCTTTGAGTATACTTAAAATAATTGACAAAATTTTTGACCAATAAATCCAGTGTCTGGGCTTTCTCAAGGACAGTTTCTATTAATTGGTTTTTTTCCTGTGTGTGAGCCATAGTTTACTGTGTCCTTGCATGTTTTGTAATTTTGTGTCAAAAACTGGACATTTTATAATGTGGCATCTCTGAAAATGAGATTTTCTCTCTCTTTTGTGTATATTATTGCTACTGTTTATTATTGTTGTTTGTTTAGTGACTTTACTGGAGTAATTCTGTAACATCTATAAGTTTTATTGCCACAAGATTCAAGCTTTTTCCTCCTTGGATATATAACCCTTGATTACTGCAAACCTTTGTTTAATTTCCAAAGTTCTGAAAAAGTTGGTTTTTGATAATTTTACCAATTTTTTGTTGCTTTTTATAAAATCTTTAATGCTCCATCGTTACTTACATTGTCTATTCTTAAGCTAGAAGCTTAGATCCTTGGTTGTAGAACATTTGTTTTGTTGTTCTAATATAATCATTTAAAGCTACAGATTTGTCTCTAAGCACAGATTTGTCTCTAAGCACTGCTTTGTCTAGGTACCACACATTTTTATATATTGTGTTTATTGTAATTTGTTTCAAAATATTTAAGTTTCAATCTTGAGTTCCTATTTAGTACATGTGTTACTTTGAAGTACCATATTTAATTTCCAAACACTTGGGGATTTTCTAGATATTTTCTGTTACTGATTTCTAATTTTATTCCATTGTGGTCACAGTACATACTCTGAAAACCTCAGTCTTTCTGAAATTTACTGAGACATATTTAATGACACAAATCATAACTGATTCTGTTCACCATTTGATGTATACTTGAAAATAATGTGTATAATATAATTATTTTATGTCATATTAGTGTTCTGTTAAATATCAATTAATTCAAGTTTCTTGTTTAGACTTTTGTATTTCTTCAGATTTTTTTGGTCCACTTGTTCCATAAATTAGGGAATGAAGGGTGTTACAAATTTATAGCCATGCCTTTTGAGTTTTGCATTGCTTCTGTTACTTCCATCAGTTTTCGCTTCATAAAAGTGCCTTGTTTTTAAGTGCATACATAAATAGAATTGCGTTATTTTGATGAATTACCCATTTCACCGTTTAAAAATTGCCTATCCTCATCTCTTATAGTATTTTCCTCTTGAAATCTACTTTTTCTCATATTAATATAACTATGGTAGTTTTCTTAGGCTTATTGTTACATGCTATATTATTTGCCATTCTTATACTTTCTAACTATTTACATTTTTGTATTTGTAGTGCACCTCTTATAGATAATATAGAATTTGGTTTCGCTTTTTTATAGTCCAACAAACTCTGTGTCTTATTTGGAGTGTTCAGTTTTTATGTATTTCATATAATATTTATAATTAATTCTACTTTTTGTTTTCTATTTCACTCTTGCTTTTTGTTTCTTTGTTGTCTCTTTACTGACTTTTTGGGGTTAACTGAAATTTTTAAGTATTACATTTTATTTTCAATATTGGTTTCTTAGCTACATGTCTTTTTAATTTTTTTTGGTCTGCTCCTAGGTTAGCAACATATGTTTTTACAAAAATATATTTAGAATCAACATTATACCACTTAACAGTTCACAATTGACCCTTCACAGTTCTCACTTCTCACCAGATACTTCATATTTCATACTTCTCACTTCATATTTCATACAACTCCACTCTCAATTCACAAAATGTATTAACCTTACAAGAGAATAATTGCATTTACCGTTTATCCCATTTTTATGCAAATGTTACCATATCTTTCATTTCTACAAACAATATAAAGCCCATCTTCAAATGCCCTTATTGTGTTTTAAAATAATCGGTTGTTTTCTGAAGATATAATGAAGGGAAAAGGATCATTTATATTTATCCATCTATTTACCATTTCTGGACATATTATCTCTTACCTAAAGGATTGAGTTTCCATCTGACATTATTTCTCTTCAGCCTAAAGAGTATTTAGAATTTATTTTAGTGTAGATCTTTTATGACACGTTGTCTAAATTTTTGTCATTTGAAGTGTCATCATTTTCTCATCTTTTTATTTTTTCAATGTTATTATTAAATGTTTCAAATATAAGTGAAGTTAAAAGAACTTTACAGTGAATACTAATGTGCCTATCAACTACATTACATAATTAACATGTTACTATGCTTATAATAGCCTATTTATCTATCCATAATTCTATCTATATATTATCCATCTTATTTTTTAATGCATTTCAAAGCATGTTGCAAGTTTCATCCTCAGTTTTCCAAGATAATTTCACTGAAATTGACTTGAAGGATGTCCATTTTTACTCAAAATTTGTGTCTCTGTTCTCTGGATTAAAATTTTTCTATTGATTGCCTTAAGTTCAACAACTCTTTCTTCTTTCATCTATCTCTATTCTGCTGTCAACCTATCCAAATAATTTTTATTTCAGACATTATATTTGCCAATGATAGAATTTCTTGGGGGTTTTTTGTCTCCATTTCTTTCCTGAGATTCTATAAGATCTCTTTTTTTTAATTATTTGTACACATTTTCCTTTAGTTCTTTGTCTTCTAATCCAAAATCTGAAGCATGCCAGGCTTAGGTTCTCCTGTTTACTTCTTTTTTATTGACAGTTTATACATGTATACACACACAAACATCTTTGAAACTTTGTATTATGTGCTAGATGTTGTTAATTGTTGTTCATATTTACATTCTATTATCCTCATCTGAAGAGTGTTGATTTTTTGTTATCATGGAAAATTCAATTACTGCCTGGTTACCTTAAAATTGCATAGTTTTTTTTTTCTAATGCTTTGTTAAGCTAAGTCTATAAAAAACTCAAACTCTTTCTCAAGTGGATCTAATTTCATAATTCTTGACTTCCAAATTCTGTCTCCCTTGTGGGTCCTAAGGTTTTAGCCTTTGTTGGGGTGGGAATTAAGTTCTTACTTAATTCTAAAATAAGAACTTGTGTCTTTGATGGGTACGCACGGTTGTAGTGAACTGTGGGGAACTTCTCATCCTTCTTGCTGGGCTAGACTTCCAACATGAAAAGTATCTCCCCCAAATTGCTTTTTTTACAGTCCTTTAATGTTCCCTTGATCTAAAATGGTGAATTAAAGTCAACCAACTCAAAAAAAATTAAGAAGCCACAATATTAAATATATCACCTTGGTTTAAAGAAATGTCCACAAATAAAGAATGAGCTGGCTTTGCAATAGAAATTCATGTATACAAGACCCACAGGAACAAGAATCTCCATAGCAATCAATAAAGTTACTAGCTTGTTTAAAAAGAGAAAAAAATATGAAGTCTTAGGCTATGTTAATAGACACATAATATTCATATCAAGGAAGGCAGTAACCCTGCCACACATGACATTGTCAGGAGGTCATGCCTGATGGTATATGTACTTTACTGGACTTTGCATTTGAAGAACAATATCAAAGAGTTAACAAATGCTTAGAATAAATTAACTAAGATAATGTTCTAGTATATTATGCCAAAGGAACAAATGATTGAAAGAGCTATGTATTTCACCTCACAGAAAAGATAAAGTAGGGGTGTGGTGGGGCAAGATATCTGACTTTAAGCATTCAACCTTTCAAAAGATTGTCACGTGAAAGATGAAAGAGTCTATGGCATACTGCTTCAAAAGATAGCTCGAATTAATAGGTAAATAAATGACAAATTATACCTCAAGGTATGGAAGAATTATATAATCAGAATAGTATACTAATAGTAAAGTAGTTTTCAAAAATGACTTTCCTCACAAGTACTTAAAAAAATAAAGAACATATTCCTTCTCCTAAATTTCCATGTCTCTCCACCTAAATTTCCATGCCTTTGTATGTGTGGCAGGCTTTCCAAAATATCTGGGGAGATAAAAAGAATATACATTATAGGAATTCAAACAACTAAAATTGAAAAGTGGATACTCCAGTTTTTCAAACATTTTCGGCTTCTCTGCTATGTCACTCAGTCACTCTCAAACTTGACTTTCTCTTCTTCCCCCTCGGGACCACTACCAACGATCATAATAGCAAAACACAAGCCATTAAAATAAATTCCTCCCACATGTTAATGTAGAGAAAATCAGTTCTCTCCTCCCGAATGCCTATGAACTCAGCTCCAGGGTAACTCAGAGAAGGTGAAGTTGAAATGATTTTTTGTAAAGTCTGAGGAAGCTCTTCATCAGCTCTTCCTCCCAGATTGAGAGGATAAGTGGTTTTGGTCTTGTGGTCACACATATAGTAGAACCGCTTTAGATCTTCTAAGAAAAACAATGACAATAGAAATGGTTCTAACTGCATGGGAAACTCATTACAAACTGACAGTTTTCCTGTCTCTTACATGTATCAAAGAAGTATGTCTATTGGGTTGTTCTATTTCATTAAAATTGTGTTTTTTAGACTCCAGACTAATGAATTCAGGGTAAAATTAAATACTATCAAGGGATTCAGCAACTCTCTGTTGGTGGCAGTGGCATTAAAATCACGGTTATGAACACGCTGATCTAAGTTCAGGTCTAGCCATATGATGTCATAGGATGTTGTGGTACACAAACTGAACTGACTGGGAACCAGAATACTTGGAATAGTGTCAGTTCTTCCACTATCTCAGAGATCTTATAAAGTAATCACTCTTCTGGGGTCTGTGTTGTACCACCTTTACTACATCAGTTTCACATTTCCATTTGTCTACCTATATTCTCCCAAAAACAAAAGGAAGCTGTGGTTCGTTAGAGGGAAACAGTTGGTATAGTAGAAAGTGCATGAGCTTTACAATTAAAACTGAGTTATAGTCTAATGTCTATCTTTAGGCAAATAAAAATGTAACCAATTATTACCTTGCCTCATGGTTATGAAAATTAATGGAAATATTACACATGAAAGTTTTGGTGTGAAAAGTCAGTTTTATAGGTTATAGAATCAGAAAAAACAGATTGCTTAAGTATTTGATTATTGAGATAGGGACTTGAATCCAATCAAACTTAAGAGAAATCTGAGCCTTTAAGATAAAGCCATTTCAAAGGGAACATCATTCATAAAAATCATAGCTTATATGAAAATATAACAATTTTAATTACACTACCGATAATGTCAATTACAGTTACATTTTTGTTTATAATGCTTCTTTATTACATAGCAAAGTACATCATTAGCAGTCCTAATAATGGCAATTAGTCCACTTTGCTCTTTAAATTAATACATTCTTTCATTGTTGGGGTTTAGTTATAATTTGTCCAAAAGGTGAAATAACTATTTCCAGTTTGCCCTGGAAATGTTGCTTTGTAGAAAGTAAGCATTTCTCAGTTCTGCCAAAGTATGTTCCACTATATTATCAGAGTCCAAACCACCAACTTCAATACTGAAACCCAAGTTGAGATTATTAATTTAAACCATAGTTCTTGTTGTTCTTCCTTATATTTTGGATGGATAGAGTCACATAAATGTTTATTCTTCCCATGAAAGAGGATACTAAACACTTGTACAGGATGGGAATCTTGGCCCTTTTTAAAGAATTCCCTTCATACTTCCACAAAATAAAAGAAAAAAAGAAAAGTCTAATAAGCAAGGAATTTACAACAAAATAAAGTCCCAAACAACCTTCGGCCTAGTTCGTACCATCAGGTGCCCGCTGGGTGATCTGACCATTCTTACACCTCTGTTTTCATTTTCACTGACCATCCGATGCTCCCTTTTCAGGACTATATAGAAAATAAGGACCACCATACACAAATGACTAAGAATTTTTAAAGCTTGTTCTCTAAACCAGAGAGCCTCAGCTTCATTGTAATGAGAATGCAGAGTTCTCAAAAATAATTTTATTCTTAACCCTTTTAGAACATTCTGCCATATGGCTCCATGGATTATTCCTTAATGTCTGTTACTCAGCTGTTATTTTGGTCACTCACATCTTATCTCTCTGATTATCCTCATGAGAAAGTCTTCTTCTGTCCCCTAGGATGTGTCTCTTAGCCCCCATCTCTTCTTTAATGCAGTCATCTTGAGTGATGACATACATTCCTTTATCTTTAGCTACCATTATATAGGTCAGAGTTTTTGAGGATATAGAAACTACACCAATTACTTTAACAGAAAAAAAGATTAAACAGAATTGTTAACAGGCTACTAGAAAATTAAAAGGGTAAAGGGGGGACTCTTTCTGCTAATAAACCTAGGCTAGGGAAACAAAGCTAAAAGGGGCATGCAGGAGAGCCCTGTGAAACTGGAAGGCAGATCTCTGAGGACTTAGCACTGGTGCTGAAGAGCTAAAAGGAGAAAGCCCACAGAGGTGGGACTCAGTCCTCTGAGGATGAGGCATGGGCTGGATGGTGTGTTTTCTGAGAGATATGTGATGAGGCTGGTTTTAATAGCATAGAAAAAGACTGCAAACTGCAATCAGCTGCTATTTCTAGAATCAATTGTCATTGTCAGGGTAAAGAGCTATCACCTGACTGGAATTGGAAGTAAATAGCAACAAGTTTATTTTTACTCCTTAAGCCTTCTAGATATTCTCTAGTGCCTCTTATTGGCAAAGCATAATGCGGAATAACTGACAATAAATGAGCCTCAGTACCATAAAAGCAAGTACATACGGAAGCATGGGTTTGAAGTTGAGAGGCAATAGTTTAATAGCCACTATGGTCCAGACTTTGGCTAATCAGCATTCACACACACTCTTCTACATAAACTTGACTTCAGTATAATTATACAAACCACTTTATTCTTCGACTCTACAAAATCCTTTGTATATTCAAGATACTCTCAACCCTTTTATTTTTACTTATTTTTTGTACATGAATAAGTTCTTTAGTGGTGATTTCTGAGATTTTGTTGCACTCGTCACCCGAGCAGTGTACACTGTACCCACGCCCTCCCACCCTTACCCCAAGTCCCCAAAGTCCATTGTATCATTCTTATGCCTTTGCATCCTCATAGCTTAGCTCCCACTTATGAATTAGAACACATGATGTTTCAGTTTCCATTCCTGAGTTACTTCACTTAGAATAACGGTCTCTAATTCCATCCAGGTTGCTGCAAATGCCATTATTTTGTTCCTTTTCATGGCTAAGTAGTATTCCATGATCTATATCTACCACATTTTTTTATTCACTTATTGACTGATGGGCATCTAGACTGGTTCCATATTTTTGCAACTACTAATTGTGCTGCTATAAACATGCGTGTACAAGTATCTTTTTCGTATAATGACCTTTTTTCTAGGTAGATACCCAGGAGTAGAATTGCTGGATCAAATGGTAGATCTATCTTTAGTTCTTTAAGGAATCTTCACACTGTTTCCCATAGTGGTTGTACTAATTTACATTCCCACCAGCAGTGTAAAGTATTCCCTTTTCACCAATATCTATTTTTTTAATTTTTTTTGTTTATGGCCATTCTTACAGGAATAAAGTGGTCTCACATTGTGGTTTTGATTTGTATTTCCCTGATCATTAGTGATGTTGAGCACTTTTTCATATGTTTGTTGGCCATTTGTATATCTTCTTTTGAAAATTGTCTATGTCCTTGGCCACTTTTTGATGGGATTGTTTGGTTTTTTTCCTTGCTGATTTGTTTGAGTTCTTTGTAGATTCTGGATATTAGAGCTTTGTTGGCAATCTAAGTATAGATTGCCAAGATTTTCTCCCACCCTGTAGGTTGTCTGTTTACTCTGCTGATTATTTCTTTTGCTGTACTTAATTAGTTTAATTAAGTTCCATCTATTTATCTTTGTTTTTGTTGCATTTGCTTCTGAGTTCTTGGTCATGAAGTCTTTGCCTAAGACAATGTCTAGAAGGGTTTTTCCAATGTCGTCTTCTAGAATTTTTATGGTTTCAGGTCTTATATTTAAGTCTTTGATCTACCTTGAGTTGATTTTTGTATAAGGTGAGAGATGAAGATCCAGTTTCATTCTCTACATGTGGCTGATCAATTGGCCCAGCACCATTTTTGAAAAGGGTGTCCTTTCCCCACTTCATGTTTTTATTTGCTTTGTCCAAGATCACTTGGTTGTAAGTATTTGGCTTAATTCTGGGTTCTCTATTCTGTTCCATTGGTCTATGTATTAGTCCATTCTCATGCAGCTGATAAAGGCATACCTGAGACTAGATAATTTATAGAGAAAAAGAGGTTTAATGGACTCACAGTTCCACATGGCTGGGGAGGCCTCACAATCATGGTGGAAGGTGAAAGGAATGTCTTGCATGACAGCAGGCAAGAGAGATAATGAGAGCCAAGCAAAAGGGGAAACCCCTTATAAAACCATCAGCTCTCATGAGACTTATTCGTGAGATCTCATCTTGATTTGGACTTCATCTTGGTTTGGATCCATTGCTTGTGAGCTAGTGTGATCTTTTGGCGGTGCTGAAGAACCTTTTTTTGTCATATCACCAGAATTGTTCTTCTGGTTTCTTTTTTGGGTAGATTATGTCAGAGAGAAGATCTGGGACTCAAGCGCTGCTGTTCAGATTCTTTTGTCCCACAGGGTGCTCCCATGATGTGGTGATCTCCCCTTTCCCCTAGGGATGGGGCTTCCTGAGAGCCAAACTGCAGTGACTGTAATTTCTCTTCTGGACCCAGCCACCCAGCAGAGCTACCAGACTCGGGCTGGTACTGCTGTTTCATGTAGCTAATTTAGCACAACTCCTTATTGATACATTGGCTGACTCACATTGTTATTCTGGTAATAGCTTTGTTTTGAAATAAAACATTAAAAAAAAGACATGTAGATTCTCCTTGGATTTCCTTCAAACTTCAGAATAAAAAGATTGTGATGGGTTTCTTCTCCCTTTATAAGAGCAAGAAAGCATCTTGATAGCTCCAAATAGTCAAATCAGCTCTATGAGTAACAACATATACCAGTGTTTATGTAGAAAAAATTAGTAATGATTATATCTAACAATATTTTATTCCATAGAAACGTTTTATCCTAAGTGATTTAATTTTAACATCTCCTACTCTGAGAATGTTATATTGAACTCAAGCTTGCTGACCTGTGAGTTCTTTCTAATGTTACCATATTTGCCATGGACTTAGGAGATTCAGGGACTTATGGATAGAGTCTGAATTAATGTATAGGTGGTATTTGTTGTTTAAGTTAAACTAGTACTTTTTAAAAAAACTTTTATTTTAGGTTCATGGGTACATGTGTAGGTTTGTTATATAGGTTACTCATGCCATGGGGTTTGTTGTGCAGATTGTTTCATCACCTAGGTTTTAAGCAAGTACCCAGTAGTTATTTTTCTGACCCTCTCCCTTCTCCCACCCTCCATCTTCAAGTAGACCCCAGTGTCTGTTGTTTCCCTCTTGCATCCATGAGTTCTCAGCATTTAGCTCCCAATTATAAGTGAGAACATGCGGTATTTGGTTTTCTGTTCCTGTGTTAGTTTGCTAAGGATAATGGCCTCCAACTCCATCCATGTTCCTGCAAAGGACATGATCTCATTCTTTCCTATGGCTGCATAGTATTCCATGGTGTGTATGTACCACATTTGCTTTATCTAACCTGTCATTGATGGGCATTTAGGTTGATTCCATGTCTTTGCTATTGTGAATGGTGCTGCAGTGAACATATGCGTGCATGTGTCTTTATGGTGGAATGATTTATATTCCTTTAGGTATATACCCATAATAGGATTGCTGGGTCAAACAGCAGTTCTGTTTTTAGCTCTTTGTGGGAATTGCGACACTGCTTTCCACAATGGTAGAACTAATGATTGAACTTATACACCCCCACTAGCAGTGTATAAGCATTCCTTTTCCCCAGAACCACAAAACCATCTGTTATTTTTTGGCTTTTTAATAATAGCCATTCTGACTGATGTGAGATGGTATCTCACTGTGGTTTTGGTTTTCATTTCTGATTATCAGCATTATTGAGATTGTTTTCATATGCTTGTTAGCTGCATGTATGTCTTCTTTTGAAAGGTATCTGTTCATGTCATTTGCCCACTTTTTAATGGGGTTATTTGTTGTTCTCTTGTAAATTTGCTAAAGTTCTTTATAGATGCTGATATTAGACCTTCATAGTTTGCAAAAATTTTCTCCCATTCTGTAGGTTGTCTGTTTACTCTGTTTCTTTTGCTGTGCCGAAGTTCGTAAGTTTAATTAAATCTCATTTGTCAATTTTTGTTTTCATTGCAATCACTTTTGACATCTTCGTGAAATCTTTGCCAGTTCTTATGCCTAGGATGGTATTGCCTACATTGTCTTTCAGGGTTTTTTATAGCTGGGGTTTTATATTTAAATCTTTAATCCTTCTTGAGTCTATTTTTCTATATGGTATAAGTAAGGGGTCCCATTTCAATCTTCTGCATATGGCTAGCCAGTTATCCCAGCACTATTTATTGAATAGGGAGTCCTTTCCCCATTGCTTGTTTTTGTCAGCTTTGTTGAAGATCAGATGGTTGTAGTGTGTGACCTAATTTCTAGGCTCTCTATTCTGTTCCATTGGTCTATGTGTCTGTTTTTGTACCAGTACCATGCTGTTTTGGTTACTGTAGCCCTGTAGTATAGTTCGAGGTTAGGAAGCATGATGTCTGCAGCTTTTATTCTTTTTGCTTAGAATTGCCCTTAGCTATTTTGACACTTTTTTGGTTTCATATGAATTTGTAAATAGTTTTTTTCTAATTAGTACATTTAAGCCAGCAACTTTTGACTATTTGGATGGGACAGGGATGTAAATTTTATGATTTGTCATTATGAGGATTCATAAATATTAATTGTGATAATGTTAATATAACACTTTGATATTGAAGAAACATGACTTAATAATTATCTTTTAAAATGTATAAATATTTACCCTTTTGGTGGTTTCATTTTTAAAAGTTCTTCAAATAGTTTGCTTGAAATGATTGTTCTTATTTTAAAAGTTTCAATTTTGGCATTAAAAATTAGGTATGACTCAGACATATATCTTGTTTGAATTATGTAATTCATTCATTTTTGTTTAGTTTTATTAAGCATAATAAAGCAAAATGAATCTGAACATGCTTGTGCACTTAAACACCTTAAATGAAGTTACAGGATTATAGATTAAATAAGATTCAGGAGGACTGGTTCGGGCAACAGGAACAGACAAAGAAACCAAAGCCAATAAGCCTACCTGTCAGAATTAAGCAGCTTTAAGTTCTAATTCACCAAATCATTCCTTAGTTAAATTTTAAAAATCAAAATTATGCAAGTAATAAATTTTGACATGAAAACTTTCATTAAAAATCCATAATTGAAAAATGTCAGAAAGGGTTAAATATCTTTTCTCATTTTCTCCTAAAATAAAACACTCTTTTAAGTGAGAATTGCTTTTTTAAAAAGCACCAACACAAACATCTGCTCTTTAGCTGATTTGCAACTGAGTAAAAGAGGAAAAAACAGAAAAAAAACAGAACAGCAACTTTGAAAAGTAATTCCATTAAAAATTTAAAAAAAAACCTTTAGACTCTGAAAACTTCTTGTGTATATACTGAAAAAATAAGCAAATACAAATATCCCAAATCATAACAAGTAAAGAAATGAGAAATTAAGATGGCAAAATGCCAGGCTGGTCAATTCCAATAAATGAGGCAGAATAAAATTGCAAATCAAAACTAGAACAAACTGTAAAATTGCTACACCTACTAAACAAACTGAATTCAACTCTTCATTTTTAGGCATTTTAAACCAAATAAGTGGTTAGAGAACTCATTCAATCTAGAATACAAACTATATGTTATTAATTAAAAATTAAACCCAACTTTAACTGAACTAATACTTCATTCTATTTATATTTTCACTTAACTTGAGAAAGTAATTAATCTACCAACATTACTAGTTATTTGGGATGTTTGGTGAAGAGATGTGATTTTCCATTTTTTAAGCAGTTATTTTGTCATCTAAGAGATGCTGTGTGAAGTAGATTAGTTTCTGAGGGAAGTTCTATTGATCCAACCCATTTTAGCCGTTGCTAAGAGTAAACTCAATAGAAACCATGAAAGAGATCCAGAAGAGTGTGGACTAGTTAAGATGGCATTCAATTGTGCAGCTATTTTACGTTACCTCAAAAAACTGCCATCAATAAGTTTAAAACCAGAAAATCAGGCACCATCCATAAAAAAATCAGAGATGTGAAAATGCTTATGTCACTGAGGGATAAAAGAGGTGGACTTTCTGTTTCACAGTAGCCCTGTTGGTCTTGTTTACATGGCCACTGTTTTTAGCTATCTACATTCTTTTGCCCAAAGATCATCATGGAGCAGATATTTTTAAAGGTAGCACTATTCCCTATGTAACTTTCTAAAATATTAACCATCATTTCCTATCCCTGATATGATATACTTTCTAATTGCTTCAAAATAAAGTGAGGTGTGTTTTATTTTGTTTGTTCTGAGGAAGAGTCTCGCTCTGTTGCC